>NC_053436.1:100234453-100513343 GCF_007990345.1 Gossypium hirsutum | reverse complement strand
AATCGGGCCTGCTTCACTGCTGTTGGGCTGCACTGGCGGACTGGGCCTGCTGGACTGGAGGCTGCTGGCCTGTTGGGTCTGGGCTGCAGGATGCTGGGCTGCTACTATTTTGGGCTTCTGCTACTGGATCAGCCCACTGCTTCTGCACTAATCTGCTGCTACTATTTTTTTTCTAGACAGGCTTGCTATTTTGGGGCTTCTGGAGCGCGGGTCGGGTCGGGTCGACCCGACTGGTTTTAAAATATATTTTTTTCTTTTTTTTCTATTTTCTTTCCCTTTTTCCTTCTTTTTCTTTCTTTTTTCTTCCTTTTTTCTTTCTTTCTTCTTTCTTTTTCGGGTCACCCCTAGCCCTTTTGCGCCGTCAACGACACTCTTTCCGCCCGGTGGTGCGGTGGCCGGCGCACCTCCCCTTCTCTTCCTCTCTTCTTTCTTTTCTCTTCTTTTTTCTCTCTTTTTCCTTTGGGTTGTTGTTTTTTCCTTTTTATTTATTGCACTTTTATCTTCTCTTTGCTTGTTGTGTTGGTTGATTATGTTGTAGGAGTCGGCGGCGGAGGAAAGGGGAAGGCGACGATGGCGGTGGTCGAGCGACGGTAGTGAGGGCTTTTACTCGCTGCTGTTTGATTTTTTGGTTTCTCTACTGTTGTTTTTTTTTTTGCTTGCTTTGGTTGCCGAAAATGAAAAAACCCTTTTCCCTTTCCTTCAATTTTTTTTTAAATGCTTCAATTTTTGTCGTTTTCCTTCTTGTTTTCAGGTGGCATGGAGGTGGGGAACATGGCTGATTGGCGGTGTCAGGCGTAGGGTGCGGTGCACGCCCGGATGCTGGTTGGGAGTGTCAGACGCGTGGGGCGTGGTGGCCAAGGCTGAAGGGCATGGTGGCCGACATGGTGGCATGGAGAGCTGGTGTCAGAAGGTTAGTGGGCAAGTGGGAGACTCGATCAGTGGCAGCTGCTGAGTCAGAGGCCAAGTGGGGCTAGGGTTTCCCGATTCTGGTCTTGGGCTAGGGATTTGGTATTGGTTTGGGCTTGTTTTGTTTAATGGGCTTATTGGGTTAGGGGTTTTTGGATTAGGGTAGGTTAGTTATTGGGTTTTGGGGGTGGCCCAAAATTGGCCTGTACAGCTGCCCCTCTTTGCTCATTGTCGTGTAACGGGAATGGAGTAAAGACATAATGAAAGGCCAATTTTTCCTGGTCTTGCTGGGTCTTGACTTCATTGGTGCTCTTCTAGTTCAGATAATCTTCTTCCAGTCCACTGCATCTTGTAGCTTTAGATTCAATCCACTACATCTTCTGACATATGCCTTGTAGCTTCGATCTACTCCAATGTAACTTCAAGGATATGAGATTTGTGGCTTTGATCTGCTTCCATGTAGCTTCATAAAGATAAGATCTACGGCTTCAATCTGCTCTTTTATCACTTCAGCGAGATGAGATTCGTGATCTTCTCTTTTGTAACTCTAGCGAGACAAGATTTGATATCCTCGATCAGTTCCACTGCGACCTCAAGGAGACAAGACTTGCAACTTTTGACCGGTTCCACTATAGCTTCAGGGAGACCAAGTCTGGTGTCTTTCATCAACTTCAATCTTTATTCTTACTCGGCATGTGATCTTGAGCCCAACTCATTTCTCGCAATATGAATTGACTCTTTAAAAACAGACATTAAAAACAAAAACTAAAGATATCTCAACATGTGAACTGAGGCTCAACTCACTTTTCGCAATATGAGTTGATTTTTTTGACAACAGAAATTGAAATTACCTCAGCGTGTCCTGAGGCTCAACTCATTTCTCGCAATATGAGTTGAATTTTGAAAAACAGAAATTGAAAATACCTCAACGTGTCTTGAGGCTCAACTCATTTCTCGCAATATGAGTTGAATTTTGAAAACAGAAATTGAAATTACCTCAATGTGTCTTGAGGCTCAACTCATTTCTCGCAATATGAGTTGATTCTTTCAAAAACATAATAATGAAAACAGAAATTGAAATTACCTCAATATGTCTTGAGGCTCAACTCATTTCTCGCAATATGAGTTGATTCTTTCAAAAACATAATAATGAAAACAGAAATGGAAAATACCTCGGTGTGACCTGAGGCTCAACTCACCTCTCGCAATATGAGTTGATTTTTTTTTGAAAAACAGAAATCGAAAGGCTTAATTGAAAATACCTCGGCGTGTGTCCTGAGGCTCAACTCACCTCTCGCAATATGAGTTGAAATTAAAATACCACAGTGTGTAATCTGAAGCTCAACTCACCTCTTGCAATATGAGTTGATTTTTTTTTAAAACAGAAATTGAAAATACCTCAGCATGTGAACCGAGGCTCAACTCACCTCTCGCAATATAAGTTGATTTTTTTTTTGAAACAGAAATTGAAAATACCTCAACGTGTCTTGAGGCTCAACTCATTTCTCGCAATATAAGTTGAATTTTGAAAACAGAAATTGAAATTACCTCAGCGTGTCCTGAGGCTCAACTCATTTCTCGCAATATAAGTTGAATTTTGAAAACAGAAATTGAAATTACCTCAGCGTGTCCTGAGGCTCAACTCATTTCTCGCAATATAAGTTGAATTTTGAAAACAGAAATTGAAATTACCTCAGCGTGTCCTAAGGCTCAACTCATTTCTCGTGATATGAGTTGATTTTTTTTTAACAACAGAAATTGAAATTATCTCAGCGTGTCCTGAGGCTCAACTCACCTCTAGCAATATGAGTTGATTTTGAAAAACAAAAATTAAAAGGCTTAACTCACCTCTCGCAATATGAGTCAATTTAAAACATAAACTAAAAATACCTCGGCGTGCCTCGAGGCTCAACTCACTTCTCGCAATATGAGTTGATTTTTTTTAAAAAAAATTAAAAATACCTCAACGTGTCTTGAGGCTCAACTCATCTCTCGCAATATGAGTTGATTTTCCTTGGAAAGCATGAATATTAAACATCAAAATACCAAAACCAGTCCTTTGGTAGAACTCAGGTATCTTTTCCTTTGATTCAGTACGACTCTCATTCAAGATTTCTTGCTCTGTTGGAGTACCTGTATATGCCATGTATCATGATATGCACATGTTTGTCTTAAATGCTTTTATGCCTACATGATTATGCGGTGCTCCTTAAGCATGTTTTTCGTATGTCCATTTAGCCACGATTGTTGAGGATCCGTGTTCATTGCTTTGACTCTCGACTTTCTCTTTAGGCCTCATACCTGTCTTCGAGCTTTACGAGTAATCGACGTTTCTCAGATATCACCCTTTTGCCCTTGGTTAAACTTTGTTCTTGCTTTGAAGATCTTGCACTTATCGAATTCTTATCCGGGTAATGCTTGACATTTCTTTTGTTTAGAGTATGTCATTTCACTATTTATCATTAAATAAACACATAATGAGATGCATGAAAATGGTCAGGTAGGGACAAAAAGGATATCTCATACTCCTTTATTTCAAATGTAGCAAACAAAGAAAGTTAACCAATGAGAGTAAAAATGTCAAAAAGAAAGAAAAGGTCGTATTCAACGGATACAAATGCTCTAGATATTCAACACATGAACTCTTCCACGTTCCTCAATCAATAATCTTTTCGAGCATGGCTTCTTGCATAGAAAATTTCGAGCTTTCAGAAGTGCTTCAAATACTGTAGTCTCACTACTTGACCTATCGTTCGACCGCCAGGTTTGTTTCATTAGGACGCCCTCTCGGGTTTTCATCCTAATCTTTTTGTACTAATCAAGACGCCCTTTTCGGGTTTTCGCCCTGATCCCTTTTTTTTTAAATGCCCTTTTCGGGTTTTCATCTTAAGCATAATATTTCTTCACCGCATCTGAATTCACCGGATTCGGTAACTCCTTCCCATCCATCTCGGTAAGGATTAAAGCTCCTCCTGAGAATGCCTTTTTTACAACGTATGGTCCTTCCCAATTTGGTGCCCATTTTCCTCGTAGGTCTTTTTGTATTGGGAGAATCTTTCTCAGAACGAGTTCTCCTTCATGGAACTCTCTTGGTCGTACCTTCTTGTCATGGGCTACGATCATTCTCTTTTGGTACATTTGCCCATGACAAATTACCCTTAGACGTTTTTCTTCAATGAGGTTCAACTGATCATATCGAGCTCGAACCCATTCTGCTTCTTCTAACTTTGATTCCATCAATACTCGCAGAGAGGGGATCTCAACCTCGATAGGTAGCACAGCTTCCATTCCATAGACTAGAGAGAAAGGAGTTGCTCCCGTAGATGTTCGCACAGATGTGCGATATGCAAACAAAGCAAATGGAAGTTTCTCGTGCCAATCTTTATATGTCTCAGTCATTTTCCCAATGATCCTCTTAATGTTCTTGTTAGCTGCTTCAACAGCCCCGTTCATCTTTGGGCGATAGGGCGAGGAATTATGATGCTTTATTTGGAACTGCTCGCACACTTCTTTCATCATCTTATTGTTCAGATTCGTGGCATTATCTGAGATGATTCTTTCAGGCAAACCATATCGGCAAATGATTTCCTTTTTCAAAAACTTGCACACTACAGTCTTCGTCACATTGGCAAACGAAGCGGCTTCAATCCATTTTGTGAAGTAATCGATAACCACAAAAATGAATCGATGTCCATTTGAAGCTTTTGGAGAAATTGGCCCTATGACATCCATGCTCTACATAGAAAAAGGCCACGGAGAAGTCATGACATGAAGGGGTGAAGGGGCTACATGAATTTTATCGCCGTAGATTTGACATTTGTGGCATTTTCTGGCAAAATTGATGCAGTCACTTTCCATTGTCAGCCAATAATAACCGAGTCTCATGATCTTTCTGGCCATATTGAAACCATTGGCATGCGTTCCGCAAACTCCCTCATGGACCTCTTCAAGTATTTTTCTGGCTTCAACATCATCCACACATCTCAAAAGCATCTGACCCTTTCCTCTTTTATACAGGATATCCCCATCAAGAACAAATCCCGCTGCCATTCTTCTAATTGTTCTTTTATCGTTCTCATTCGCTTGTTCGGGATACCTTTGATTCTTGATATATTCTAAGATATCATGGAACCAAGGCCGTCCGTCTACTTCTTTCTCAATGCTACAACAGTGTGCAGGGACCTCGTATATGCTCATTTTGAGGGGCATTATTTCTGCTTCTCTACTTGCTTTGAACATTGAAGCCAAAGTGGCTAGGGCATCAACCAGTTGGTTCTCTTCTCGTGGGAAGTAATGAAAAGTTATTTCTTTGAATTGCTTGATCAATCCAGCCACTAAATCGCTGTACTTAATCAATTTTGAGTCCCTCACTTCCCATTCTCCACGGATTTGGTAAATCACTAGGGCTGAGTCCCCGTACACCTCCAAGATCTCGATGTTTCGTTCGATAGCTGCACGAAGCCCCATGATACAGGCCTCATATTCTGCGATATTATTGGTACAGAAGAAGTTCAGTCTTGCAGTGAACGGATAATGATTCCCGTCTGGTGATACCAGGATTGCTCCAATTCTATGCCCTAAAGCATTTGACGCACCATCAAAGCACATCTTCCATGACTTCTCTTTTGATGACTCGAATTCTATTTTTGTGATGCACATTAAGTCTTCGTCTGGGAAATCGAATCTTAAAGGCTCATATTCCTCTGTCGTTCGAGTTGCTAAGAAGTCAGCTATTGCGCTCCCTTTTATTGACTTCTGACTTACATAGGCAATGTCATATTCCGAAAGGAGGAGCTGCCATCGTGTCATTCTTCCTGATAGTGCCGGCGATTCCATCATGTATTTTATTGGGTCCAGCTTTGAAATTAGCCATGTCGTGTAATACAACATATATTGTCTAAGTCTCCGAGCTACCCAAACCAGAGCGCAACAATATTTCTCAATGGACGAATATTTTGCCTCATATTCAGTGAACTTTTTGCTGAGGTAGTAGATCGCCTTTTCTTTTCTCCCTAACTCATCATGTTGCCCCAGTACGCAACCCATTGAGTTTTCAAACACGGTCAGGTACAAAATTAAGGGTTTTCCAGGGGTCGATGGTACTAGCACAGGAGGATTAGACAAATACCGTTTTATCTTATCGAAGGCCACTTGGCACTCCTCATTCCATTCTCCCGGTTATGTTTTCGAAGGAGTCGAAAAATTGGGTCGCACTGATTGGTAAGTTGAGCAATGAATCGAGCAATGTAATTCAACCTCCCTAAAAATCCCCTGACTTCCTTTTGTGTGCGCGGAGGAGGTAATTCTTGGATGGCTTTTATTTTATCTAGATCAACTTCGATACCTCTTTCACTGACAATGAAGCCTAGCAATTTTCCCGATGTAGCCCCGAATGTACATTTGGCTGGATTAATCTTTAGCTTAAACTTTCTCAGCCTTTCGAACAACTTCTTGAGGTTCATTACATGTTCTTTCTTGAGGTTCATTACATGTTCTTCTTCTTCTCGAGATTTAGCAATCATATCATCGACGTAGACCTCTATTTCCTTATGCATCATGTCATGGAATAATGTCACCATAGCCCTCTGATATGTTGCCCCAGCATTCTTTAACCCGAATGGCATCACCTTGTAGCAGAACGTTCCCCACATTGTTATGAAGGTAGTTTTCTCCATATCCTCAGGGGCCATCTTGATCTGATTATACCCCGAGAATCCATCCATGAAAGAAAACAATGAATGTTTTGCTGTGTTGTCCACCAACGTGTCAATATGTGGCAAGGGAAAATTATCTTTTGGGCTTGCTCGATTCAGGTCACGGTAATCCACGCACATTCGTACTTTTCCATCTTTCTTTGGTACCGGGACTATGTTAGCCACCCATTCTGGATATTTGGAGGCTTGTAGGAAGCCATCGTCAAATTGCTTCTTGACTTCCTCTTTTATTTTCAACAGTATTTCGGGCCTCATCCGTCTTAATTTTTGCTGGATGGGCTTGCATTCTGGCTTTAATGGGAGCTTATGGACCACTAAATCTTCATCTAGCCCTGGCATGTCCTGGTATGACCACGCGAAAATATCTTTGTATTCACGGAGTAAAGTGATCAAACTATGCCTGGTACTTTCTGAAATAGAAGTCCCAATCTTCACTTCTTGTTTCCTCTCTTCAGTGCCCAAATTTATTGTTTCCACAGATTCTTCATGAGGCAGAACCTGTTTATCCTCTTGTTCCACCATTCTTAACAATTCAGGAGACGAGACATAATCTTCAGCATTTTCTTCGGCTTCAAATTCTCCTAAGCAAACAGCCTTTTCAAAATCAATTTCAAGATTCGTAACGGGCTTATTCATGTCGTCAATATTTGAGCACCTGAAAGTTGAATGGAAAAGGAAGCTATCGGGGGACATCCAAGTATTGGAAACAACAAACAAAATGTTATGTCATGGCAATGAGGCAAATGTAAAGATAGGCTATGAAATGAGAAAATGATTATGAAATTAGTGATAATGCGAAAAATCGTGACAAAATGCATCTTCATTGATATTCACTTAAATGATAAAGAGCGAATGCAAGCTCCTACAAAAGAATTCCATTATATCTAAGGACACAATAGAAGGTTGATGTTTAGCATTACTCTGAAGGCTTATAAACTACAAGAAGCTCCTCAGCAATCCAATTGTTCAACATGAAACCAGGAGGGCAAGGACGTATCCTCGAGACATCTTTACTTGCACCAGCTTCTTTGTCAATGACATTTATACTGACATTCTGAAAATCCCTTTTAATTAATCCCAGCATGTTTCGTGGATCATCTTGTCCAGGGTACATCATTCCCGCAGATGTAAATGTTTTTGACAAAGGAGGGTACTCTATTGGTTCCCATTCTGGTTCTCGGCCCAAAGTTCTTGCAATTCTTCTCTCTTGATCCTTCTTCCACTGTCTTCTTCTTTGGCGCATGTCAGGCTGAAACCCCAAACCGTATCGGGCCTTGTGGTGCACTGGCTTTAAAGCCCTCACTATTCCTTGCAGATGTCTCCCTAAACCTCTTCTCGCACGAGCTCCCCTTCCTACGGTCAACTTGACACCCATTCTGGTATTTCTCGACAGTTTTGGCATCGGAATTCTATTTCCCTCAGCGACAAAAGTGGCATTGATGAATTCAAGGGATCGAAAGGAACATTCCACTGCGTCATTGCTTACTTCCAGGTATGGCGCATCAGCAGAGATAGATGCGACGATGTCTTCTTCGCCCTCGACTGTGACCAAACAGCCATCCATGATGAATTTCACCTTTTGATGGAGGGATGATGGGACTACTCCAGCAGAATGAATCCAATGTCTTCCCAAAAGGCAGTTATAAGAGGGTGTAATGTCCATGACTTGGAATTCGACCTCATAGATGTAGGGGCCCACTTCCAAAGGGATTTCGATCTTTCCCATGACTTCGCGCTTCGTCCCGTCGAATGCCCTTACCATGGAATGACAGGGCTTTAAGTAGGACAAATCCATCGGTATTCTGGAAAGTGTAGCCAATGGCATAACATTTAACGCTGACCCATTATCGATGAGTACGTTCGGTATTATGTAGCCCTTGCAGCGGGTCGTGATATGCAGCGCTTTCACCGAGCCACTACCATTTGGCGGTATCTCATCATCACTAAAAGAGATGAAGTTGTCCGCATTCAGATTGTTTACCCACCTATCAAGCTTTTCGACAGATATGTTGTTGGCAACGTAAGCTTGATTTAACACCTTCAATAAAGCGTTCCGGTGTGGCTTTGAATTTAACAGTAGAGATAGAACCGAGATTCGTGCTGGCTGCTTGCTCAATTGTTCCACCACACTATATTCGCTGTGCTTAATAAATTTCAAGAATTCTTGAGCTTCTTCCTCATTCACAGGCTTTTTAGTTTCTTACACGGGTGGAATTTCTTGCTCGACTTCGACCTCGTGCATCACTGCTTTCCCTTTTTGCTTCGAGTCGCTACTTTTCTTTACCGGTTCAACTTCTTTAGAATAGCATCGTCCACTTCGAGTAAAATGACCTACCTCCCCAACATCTTCAGTTATGGCTTTGGACTTTTCAACTTCCGGTGTAACGATATTAACATCATATCTCCACGGTACTGTTTTGTTGTCCTTATACGGGAAAGGAGATGGTACTTCAATTACCATCTGTGGTTTCAATGGCTCTCTCATCGCATCGTAATAAATTACCAACGGTCGATCAGCACTATAAGGGGGCCTTGATGATTGGCGATCAGAGACGCATACTTCTCTTTCGTTGGCATCTTCCCTCTTGTTAAGGACCTTGATCTCCTTATTATTCATCCGGTCTTGAAGTAACCTTTTAAAGTCCTCGCACGACTGAATGTCGTGCCCAACAATCCCATGAAAATTGCAAAAACTTTGACCTTCTTCTCCAAAAACTCTATCAGAGTGACAGAGCAATCCTTTCTTAACCAATACCTCCCAGATTTTCTGCAGAGGCGTCCTCATTTCTGCAACACATCTTCTGACCTTCCATTCATCCTCTTTCTCCACTGTGCTCACATTCCCTTCGGTATGGTTAGGGAACGGGTTCCCCGTGGCGTTACTAGCACTATCGAATCGTAGGATGCCCGCGTCAATGAGTCCTTGAACTCTCCTTTTGAAAGCGAGACAGTTCTCAGTAGAGTGCCATTGGTTCCCTGCATGGTATGCACAACTAGCGTTTGGATCGTACCACTTTGGGTGTGGAGGTTTAAGGGGTGCCATGTAATGGGGAGAATTTAGCTGTTTTTCTAAAAGTTTTGGGTACAATTCCCCATACGACACAGGGATGGGGGTAAATTGCGGTCTCTCGAGATTATGCCTTGATGGTCTTGGTTCGTTTCTGGGTTGGCTTTGGGCGAGTACCGTGTTTTGTGGGAAAGTGGTGACGGGTCTTTCGTTGTTCGTGGCGTATACGGGGCAGAACGGATGTGGTGCTTGGTAGTAAGGGGTTTGAGGGGGATAATAGAAATTCGAGGGTGGATAATTTTGAGGTCGGGGTTGGTTAGGATACGAATTGAGAATGTAACGACTCCCAATTCCCACCATGTGGGCTTCTGGCTCTTTCTTCCTTAAGGGTGCTGCTTTTCTTGAGCCTTCTGATCCTTCCATTCTACCGCTCTTGACGGCATTCTCTATGAGTTCACCAGATATTACAATATCCGCAAACTCTTTCGTGGCACTTCCCACTAATTTGTCATAAAACGGCGCCTTTAAAGTATTGATAAAGAGAACGGTTATCTCCGTTTTTGTTAATGGGGGTTCCACTTGAGCTGAGACGTCTCTCCATCTCTGCGCATACTGTCTAAAAGTCTCTGATGGCTTTTTCTCCATCATTTGCAAGGTCATACGGTCTGGCACCATATCCGATACATGCTTGTACTGCTCGCAAAATGCTGACGCCAAGTCCTTCCAGGATCGAATATTTTCTCTACTAAGTTGATTGTACCACCGAAGAGCTGACCCTGTTAAACTATCTTGAAAGCAATGTATAAGTAGTTTATCCTCGTTCACATAACCGGTCATTTTTCGACAGAACATAATGAGATGTGGTTTTGGGCACCTTGTCCCATCATACTTCTCAAAATCAGGCACTTTGAACTTCGGAGGCAAAATTAGATTAGGTACCAAACTGAGTTCCTTGGCACCTAGTGCGGAGAAGACTTCAGTGCCTTCTATTGCTTTGAGTCTTTCCTCTAGACTCCTATATTTTGCGTCATGGTTATCCAATTTCAACTTGGCTACCTCTGCTGGGTCATCCAGATCTGGAACTAGTGGATTAGCAGGACTAGCCCCTGGGTTCGACGCTAACATTCCTTGCCCCAAATTAGTGGGTGGAGCAGGTGGCATAGGTCGATGTTCCAAGCCAGTGGGTTCCTCTTGAGTATACCCTCTTTGTATTGTATATGCGGGCGGTGGAGTGAATCTCGGGGGATAGAGTGGATCCTGATCATGGTGAATTCTTGACCGAGGTTCCATAACATTGGAGTTCTGCATGGGTCCTTTTTCTTTGACCAAAGTTGTCATCATCTCCATCATTTTAGCCATCTGATCTCTTTACTCGAGCGATTCCTCTCGAGATCTCACCATTAGGTCTCTCGTCTCTTGTTGCGATTTGGCCAGTTGCTCTTGTAATTCCTTTTGAGCCCTTTCCATCCTTTCAATTCTCTCATTCAATTCATTCTCCAGTACTCTAGCTTGTCGGCGTGTTTTATACGGATGACGTGGTTCCAGTCTTAAAGTCTTGCAACTGCGAATTGTACGTTTTAACCTCAGCGAACGAGTATGGGATATGCAATGAATGAATTGATGCATGAATGAATGCATGAATGTCAAATGAATGTCAGTTATGAATGAAATGCAAGAAATTGGTGTTGATTTCAAGATAGCCCCATATTTAGGCATTTCATTTATCAACATAGTCTATTACACAAAGTTCTCATTTTTCCAACAGTTACACAAATTTCCTAGCCACATTGCCTTGTTTCTTCACTTGCTCTAAAAACTCTGATATACTCGATCTTTGGCTCGGAGGGAATTGGCAACTGAGAACTTCGGCTTCATCTGATAATTGAACAACTTGCATAGCCGCTTTACGAATTTCATTGATCAAGAAGTCAAGTTGCATTTCTTTTTCTTTGAGAGTTCCTTCATACGCGTGAATGTCCCTATCGTACTGCTCACTCTTTTCTTCTAGAGCCTTCAAGAGGTTATCTAATTGTTGTTGACGAGATTGCAGCATATTTTCTAGATCTCGTGTTTTCCTTTTTAATTCTTGATGTTCAGACTGACTATTCGCCAATTTTGCAGTCACTATTTCATACTCGGCGTTCTTCCTTCTTAACTCTATCACAGCGCGCGCAGCCTTTTCCTCCTCTTTCTTTGCTTTTCACTTCCAAAACTCCATTCCTCCCTTGATATTGCTAATTTCTTCCTTCCATTCTGCTGTCGACTTGCCCAACCCGCTATTCTTTATAGTGTTTCTTAATTTCTTATTTTCCAAATGAAGGTCCCTTAAGTCGTTTCTCACAATCTCGGTTTCTCTTTGTACTTTTTCAGTCCCGGACCTTTCAACCTGAACTTCAATCTTCAGTTGATAGTTTTCTTCTTGAAGGGCACTAAGGTCCCGAGACATCTTGGCCTTTTCTCGTTCGAATTCTTGTCTTGCCATTTCAGACGGTGTTTCCTCCGAGAAATGATTCTGGATGGTGCAGTTTGTTGATGAGATTTGCTGACTATTTACCCGTTGCTTCCTCCATATGTCGTAATCTTGGGTAAGGGTATCAACATACAAAGCTAATTCCATGAAATGAATTTCCTTCCAATACTTTGCAGTGTCTCGGACTCTCTTCATATATCCTTCACCCGCGAAAGCGAACTCGAACTGTGCTAATCCTCCAGTTACGGGGAGGAATTGTCGCGAAGAAAATTACCTTTGGACTAATAGCGGAGCATATCCAACTCCTCCCCATAACCCGAGTAAAGGTACCCAATCTTGGCTTCCACATTTGTATAGCAGAACTGAAGGACAGATCCAGGGTGCTCTCCATGTTATATTCTCAGCGCGAAGATTCTGAAAAACTGATACCCAATGTTGCTCGGTGACTTCCTTCGGCCATTCTTTATTGAGGTAAGCTTCTAGCGGGGAGAATGTTTTAGAAAACATATGGAACGGAGTGCGCTCTACCTTCCAGAAGTGACTCAAAATCCAAACATTGAGCAACTGCGCACATCCGATAAATCGTCCCTCCCCTTTTCTTCGACAACTACTTAGGGACCTGAAGGTCTCGGCTAGGATGGTCGGGACAGGGTTGATTCCTTATTTTAACCTTTCGAAGAAATCAACTACTGCAACTTTGAGATGTCCGAGAACTTTTGGGAAAATGACCAAACCATAAATGGCCAAAGCGAATAGATTTAGCCTTTCCAGCATGTCGGGATGGTTCAGAGCCAAATCTCGTAGGGAGGACCATGGAATGCAAATGGTTTCATTCTTCTTCTTTATCTGTTTTTCGGCCCATGCATCAGTCATGTCTGTCAGTCTCACTAACTTTTTCTTGAAGGTCATCGGCTTAGGCTCCTTCACATATATTTTGCCGAATTGTACATTGTCGATGCGGAGTAAAGCAGCATACTCTTCTATGGTTGGAGCCATGTCTTCTTGATTGAAGGTGAAACACTGATAAGCTGGGTCCCAAAACCGAACCATGGCTTGAATCAACTGTTCGTCTACACGGATGGTGATCAGGTGAGCTATATCTCCATACCTCTCAGTGAAAATGTCTCTAGTGTCTGAATCCCACTGATTCCAAATTCGAACCAAATCCTCAAAGTTATTTTGGCGAACATTTACAGTTATATGGTCGGGCAAATTGGCGACACACCCTTCCACTAGACTATCCCCCTTTTCTCTCTGAATTTTTAGAGACCAGTCCCGAATCACGACATTCTTCTCGGTTATTTGTGTAATTGACTCCTCCATCAGAAACCCGTTTTTTTTTGGCAACCAACTTTTAATTAACACCTTCCTAATATGATGCCTATGATGCATGATGAAAATAAAAGTAAAAACAAACAAACTTGGTTAGTAAACACAATAGATATAATTTGAAAAACAAATTAAACTACCCAATCCAATTATTTTGCATAAACAGTGTAAATGAAAGGCAAAAGGCATTTTCCCCGTGTACTTATTTTGATGACTATAAGCGGACAGAGGTTCGGCATGGCTCTAATTGGATAGCTCGTATGGTTCGTTATATGCAGTCTCGGTTCTAAACAGGTACTCGAATTGCTCGTACTATCATCTGCTAAGATTAACACGGAGCCTCGGTCATAGCCTATCACAGGCTCACGAGTTCAATTCGAGGGGTTACATTTACTTATGCCTATGCGGAGGGACAAGTTAACTCACGAAAGCATAAGTCATATGTAACCCGAAAGTATTCACTAGCCTGTGCGGAGGGATGAGTTAACTCACGAAGGCGTAGCGTTTACTTCACTTAAACGGATGGAGCCCAGGTAGAGAGCTCATGTTATGCAAGAATGCAAGTGCACGGTGTGTGGGGAGAAACTCACAAACCTTTTTATTTTTATTTTTACTAAAAAAACTAAAAAAACCGTAAAACTTAGAGCTGAAAAAAAATGGGAAAAATAAAACAAGTTAGAATATTAATTTAAAAATCGAATGCAAATGCATGACTTTTCAAAACAAAATTCAAGGATCACGATTAAAAATTAATTTGAACAAGAAATTTTGAAAATTTTGACAACACGCATTTAACTTCAGACTCGACTCTCAAAAAACATCCCCAGTGGAGTCGCCAGCTGTAGCGACCTAAAAATTTGGGCACGGGCGCTAGTCGAAGTGATTATTGAAAATTTGAAAGCACAGTTTTAATTTTATTCGAAAAAGGGAGTCGCCACCGATCTTTTTTCTAGGTGTGATCGGACACCTAATAAATTCTCTTTTTTAGAAAAACTTTATTTTTAAACTTTTCTAAAAAGAGATAATTTTAGGCCTACGTGAAAATCCAGAGAAAATTAGGGTTAGGGAGTCGGTTACGCGCGAGGAAGGTATTAGCACCCTCGTAACGCCCAAAATTGGTATCTTGCTAAACGCGTGTTTTCTTCATTTTCAAAAATACGAGTTCAATTTAATATTAGTCGTGATCCGATTAAAGCACGAAAATTTTAAAGCACAACAACTTTTCCTTTTTTTTTTGAAAACACAAATTTTTTTTAAAATACAAACATTTTAGAAACACGAAACTCTTTTTTTTTTAAAACGAAAATTTTGAAATACGAGTAATATTTGAAAATACGAAAATTTGAAACACGAATTTTTTTTTAAAAACGTACCGTATTTAACACGAAACTATGATATTCACCCCTACATGGCGATGAAATCATCGAATTAGTGTTAAATCGATCCAATTTGATATTTAATCGGGATTCTAATAAAACACGAGAATTTTTATTAAAATACGAGGAATTTTGAATATTTTCGATTTTTAGAAGGGCGTCCCGTATTTAACACTAGCCATCGATATTCACCCAACATAGCGATGAAATCAACGGCTCGATGCTAAACCGGTTCGTTGCCTTGTGCATTAAAAATAATTTTTATTTTTTTAACATACAAATAAAAATCACAATAATATTTCTAAAGAATAAATTATTTTTTTAAAAAATGCTAATTTAATTTAAATAAGATAATATTTAAATAAATGAACTAGAGTAAAAAGATTAAAAAAAATTTACCAAAAGCCCTTTCCTTTTTCCTTCTTTTTCTTTTTTTCCTTTTTTTCCCTTTTTTTCTGCAGATTGGGCCGCTGCGAATCGGGCCTGCTTCACTGCTGTTGGGCTGCACTGACGGACTGGGCCTGCTGGACTGGAGGCTGCTGGCCTGTTGGGTCTGGGCTGCAGGATGCTGGGCTGCTACTATTTTGGGCTTCTGCTACTGGATCAGCCCACTGCTTCTGCACTAATCTGCTGCTACTATTTTTTTTCTGGACAGGCTTGCTATTTTGGGGCTTCTGGAGCGCGAGTCGGGTCGGGTCGACCCGACTGGTTTTAAAATATATATTTTTTCTTTTTTTCTATTTTCTTTCCCTTTTTCCTTCTTTTTCTTTCTTTTTTCTTCCTTTTTTCTTTCTTTCTTCTTTCTTTTTCGGGTCACCCCTAGCCCTTTTGCGCCGTCAACGACACTCCTTCCGCCCGGTGGTGCGGTGGCCGGCGCGCCTCCCCTTCTCTTCCTCTCTTCTTTCTTTTCTCTTCTTTTTCTCTCTTTTTCCTTTGGGTTGCTGTTTTTTCCTTTTTATTTACTGCACTTTTATCTTCTCTTTGCTTGTTGTGTTGGTTGATTGTGTTGTAGGAGTCGGCGGCGGAGGAAAGGGGAAGGCGACGATGGCGGTGGTCGAGCGACGGTAGTGAGGGCTTTTACTCGCTGCTGTTTGATTTTTTGGTTTCTCTACTGTTGTTTTTTTTTTGCTTGCTTTGGTTGCCGAAAATGAAAAAACCCCTTTCCCTTTCCTTCAATTTTCTTTTAAATGCTTCAATTTTTGTCGTTTTCCTTCTTGTTTTCAGGTGGCATGGAGGTGGGGAACATGGCTGATTGGCGGTGTCAGGCGTAGGGTGCGGTGCACGCCCGGATACTGGTTGGGAGTGTCAGACGCGTGGGGCGTGGTGGCCAAGGCTGAGGGGCATGGTGGCCGACATGGTGGCATGGAGAGCTGGTGTCAGAAGGTTAGTGGGCAAGTGGGAGACTCGATCAGTGGCAGCTGTTGAGTCAAAGGCCAAGTGGGGCTAGGGTTTCCCGATTCTGGTCTTGGGCTAGGGATTTGGTATTGGTTTGGGCTTGTTTTGTTTAATGGGCTTATTGGGTTACGGGTTTTTGGATTAGGGTAGGTTAGTTATTGGGTTTTGGGGGTGGCCCAAAATTGGCCTGTACAAAATTTAAATTAAACTTCTTTTAAAAGGAATTTTAAAGTAGCCTTAGTGTATATGTATATACTATTAAAGCCTAGTTGTAGAAAGTTGGCAGAGTTTAAATGAATCAATTTGTTTAACAAAGTAATATAGTTTGGTGAATGCTCGATTCTAAATACACCTTTAAATTATTTAAGTTATGACATTAAGGTTCTTTTATTATTAAAATAATAAATTTAACCGTTAAATGAGATGTCAAATCTTATGTGGTATAGTATTAAATGAAAAGTTTAAATAAAAATGAATATTGTAAAATCTTGGTTTTGATATTTTAGAAGCTTTTACAAAAGCTTTCGATCACTCTCTCTTTTTTCTATTCTATTTTATTTTTATTTTTTGCTTATGAAAGTTAGACAACAACTTTTACTTTTCTTTAAAGTTTTTATTTTAAATTATGTTACATAATATTTGGCATGCCATCTAACGATTTTACCAATTGATTGATATATATAACATTGATGATTTTAAAATGTAATTAGAATGTTTTGAATTTTAAGGGTTAATTTAAAATAAAAATTATAGTTTGAGGATATATATGTTAGAACCGTAAGTAATATTTAATATAAATTTAGAACTGTAAATCAAGATCTATCATGTCAAATCATCAAGAATAAAACTAAATGCGGAAGTATACCTGAATCCATGAATTCTTTGAAGCTTTTCTGGATCTTAAGATTTGATATTTCAAATTAGCACATAAGAAATTCAGAGAATATTTACTCTCTCTTTCCTAAGGATGATATATTAGAAAAGATATCTTGTATGTAATTTGAGGACCATAACCCTAATATATATAACTTTGGCACATTAGCCCTAACTCCTAATTAGCCTATCATTAATTAGAAATTGATTAAAACTTAATTACTAGAGTATCTACACATATTTGACTATACCCCAATAAAACTTTAACCAAATTATATCACTTTTAATTTGGGCTAACCTATCATGATAGTAAATAATAACATGTATATATGTGATATCCATATTTTTCAACAATATATAAAAATTCATAAATAATCTAAGTAGAAATTTGAAAGGATAATTGGAGGAATTATTTCAAATCCGAATATGAAATTATGAAACAATCACTCATCTTCTCCTCCATTAAAAATGTCATCAAGAAACCAGAATTGTGGCAACTACTCGTTACATTTAACATCTCCGAATTCATAAAAGAAATTGAGAAATTAGTCATGCAAAGTTGAATATAGACAAATGGTTTGAAAGGAAATCCGGCACGCCATCTTTAGAATTAACCCCACTTTGAAGACAACAACCACCCAACTATAGCAAGTTCAACGATCAACTCCCAAAATCAGAAAAGGAAAGAAAATATTGAACAACCACACTTGGAGAGTGCTGCAAAAGTCATTAACCAATCAAAAACGGAGTGAAAAGATTATTATTAATTATTGAGGATTTACTCTCATCGACAACATTATTGTAAATTCATTCATAGTCCACATCCTACGAATGAGTTTTAGATTATTTTAAGGATTACATCTTTGGTAACATTTTTTTCCCTTTACCTTGAAGCAATCCACGGTTGCTCAAACAAATACATGCACATAGCGGGAGGGAAGCTCATGTATTGTAATATATGTGTTATTCTTTTTTCAACATATACATATTTAATAAAAGTTATATATTTTGATACTTAAAAGTAGATCTGTTTATGGGTCGAGCCACTCGATCCGACTCCAAGGTCCGTCCGAAATGTGGGAGGGTTTGAGCAAAAATATAAGCCTGAAAAATGGGCTTGGACAAAAAATAAGACCCGTTTAAAAAATAAGTCGGGCCTCGGGTAAGGCATTTTTTGTCCGGGCTCAGTCCGGCTCAAATTCACTAAAAGATAAAAAAATCTGCTTTTTTGTTTTTTAATATTATTTTTCTTGTTATTTTCTCCCCATTTTGCTACTATTTTACTATTATGTTGCTATTGTTTTGTTATTATTGTTTGGATATTGTATAAAACTTGTTTTATTGTTAATTTTGTTATTATTTTAGAGGTATTTGTTAATTTTGTTATTATTTTAGAGGCATTTGCTTGTTAATTTGTATCTATCTTAGTGTTATTTAAGTATACATATTTTTTTAAAATTTATTTTTAATTTGTTGGGAAATTTTTAATGTTTTTAGTATTTTTTTGTGTTATATATATTTTAAAATAATATAAAAAATTAATACAGGCAGTCCGGGCTTGGGTTTTTCCATTTTTATCCGGGATGGGCTTGGACAAAATTTTAGGCTCATTTTTTCGAGCCAGGCCCGGGCCTAACAAATAGGCCTGAATTTTTAGTTGGGCCCGGCCGGAACCAAGCCTGGCCCATGAACACCTCTGCCTAAAAGTAATAGTGTTGACCTTTTAGTATTTAATTTGGGTTTTAAGGTTGATTTGATATTATTAGGTTTGAATTTTTCATGATTTTGTTAATAGAATAACTTTGGTGTTTATTGTGAATTTTATGTTTAATTTGTGAAATACAATCTAATGGACGTGATTTAACTCGGGTCTTAGGGTTGATTTAATAAAAGTCAATTGTTAATAATATTTTAGCTATGTATGAATTTTCATTAAACCAACTCTAAAACCCAAATTAAATTTTAAAAATTAATACTAATATATTTAAGTATCAAAATATATAACTTTTATTAAATACAAGTAGTACATTAAAAATGTTAAATTCAAGTATTAAATTATAGATTAAAGCCATAAAAAATCATATTTGGAATTACTTTCATCGACAATATTATTGCAATTTCATTCATAGTCTGCATCATGCGAATGACTTTGAGATTAATTTGAGGATTACTTACATATTTGGCAACATTTGCCCCCTTACCTTAATTTGTAGCAATCAGCAGTTTCAGCATTTACGCCTGAGTTAATTCTACAGGTATCTTTAAATTATGACTTTCATTTTAAAATAGTATTAATTTTATTCTTAAACTATCAATGTCATATTAATCAGATTTTTCTATTATTAAAACTATTAGATGACATGTCAAATTTTATGTGCATAATTTAGAATAAATATTTTAAAGAAAAGTAGAATGCTATTATATAAATTTATAAGTTAAAACAAAATATAAACTAAAACCGGAAAAAGAAAAAAAAGAGTGAATGAACGATAAAACTTTTGTAGAAGCATTCGAAAACATCAAAACCAATAGTTTTACAATATTCAATTTTCTTTAAGTTTTTAATATTAAACTATATCTCATTTAATAATTAAATTAACGATTCATAATAGAAGAACCTTATTAATATAATCTATATAGTTTAGAGATATAATTAAAATATTTTAAAACTTGGGATCCATTTAAAATAAAAATTATAGTTTGCGATGTATTATGTAATTACCTCTTTATGCATTAGGCGTTGTGAGAGTTACAACTTACATCCATGATATCAAAACATATAAGGTTAAATTGTTTTTCTATCCAGTCCAATATTGCACGGGTTATTTGTATGTATTAATTATAATATTTTATTTTTATTTTTTAAAATTATACATTTTCATAAATAATGTAATTTAAATATTATATAAAATGTTGTTTCTTGTTCAACTCGTTGATTGGTTGAATCAATGAAATCTTCATATTATTCTTGATCATTTCAAGCTCTTCAACATGTTTTCAATTAATTTTAAGTTGCTTGTTGCATAGTGTTCTATACATCTTAGCTTCGCATTACAGTTGTTCGATCACTTTTTCATCGAATTCATTCTTTAGATTCTTAGAAGACGGTTCTCTTTAATGATCTTAATATAAAAAATTAGAGAATAAATGTGTTAAAAGAAATTATGCAAAATAGAATTAAAATATATAAAAAATTAAATAAGAAAATAAGGTCAGAAAACCTTAAACTACTAGTGATTTGATTTATAGTTGTTTATTGTGTTTCATCATCTCTATAGGAATTTATTTATAGGTTTTTATACTTGCATAAAATAAAAGGTAGAAATGTGAACTTTGAATATTGATTTTATTTTTATATGAATTTATTTCTCGTAATTTTTACCATAATTTTCATACATAATCAATATTAAGGATTTTTATATTGATTTTAAAAAAGTATATATATTTTTATATATGTATTTATTATAAGTAGTAAATATATTTTCTATCTATTATTGTGATAATTAACTGGTTTAATTATAATTTGTATTAATAATAAATTACAATTTAAAATAGAGAATTAGGAATCAATATAAAATAAGAGGATAATGTGTTTCACTGTACTCGAACCCACATCTTTTTACATTAACAACAATATAATCAAGTTAAGACTCAATCAACGACGCTAATTAATTTTATTTATTCACAATAATGTGAAACATACATTACACATTTAACTTAAGCTAGCTAAACCCTAATGAATGGCAACATCATAGTCCAAGGGCTTATCCGAATTGGATTAACTTACCTAAATATGTCTATCTATTGCAAAATAATAGAGGAAGGGCTTATGGGACCTACAAAACATCATTTCCAAATTTTCAACCAAAATAAATGTCTACATGAAATGGGTTTCTTCCGTAAGCTTTGGGATCAAAAGCTTTTACACATTAAGTAAATAACAAGTCATGAAAATATATATTATAACATTATAAAATATATTTATATAAATTTAAAACTAAAATGATTTTAACCAATAAATTTAAATTAAAATAAATGACTCTAAATCTTAGATTTTGTGTTTATTTTACCTCATTAAAAAATAAAAACAATAACACTTGATTCTCTCTCTTTTTTCACCCGTCTTTATAAAATGAGTAATGGATTAAATCATATATTCTTCACAATCTCAACTTCCGAATTTGCTGCAACAAATTTTGGATTCTTTTTTCTCTGATAATTGGAATAAAATAAGGATATAAAATAAACATAAAATCTTGCTCCACCCCAGGAGTGAACCAGGAAAACATTATGGTTGGATACATAGATTTTCCCTCACCATCCAACAGGAGTTACTAGCTACGGGGAAAGTATAATTATTTATTTTATCTTTTTTAACTTTAATTTTTCACTTTTTTTAATCATTTGCGTTCTTGGTAATGGAACAGTAACGATATTAGCCGCTTAGAACTTAGCCCGCCATTAATCTCAACCTCTCTCATCACTCACTAATCTTGAAATATTAGCCGACAAAATCCCTATGGCATAAAGATTGCTAAACCCAGGTCCCACTCATATAAAAGCCCAAAATAATGTTTAATGGGTTCTTTGGATTGGGCTTTGGCAGGCCATCATTACCAAAATCCAAAACAAAATTTAGAAGGTATAATGCCAAATTTAGCCCTTCATATTTACGTCATTTATCAATTTGGCCCTTATTCTTTTTTTAAGCTTAATTTAACCCTCAACCTAAAAAAAAAGTCATATTTGACTATTAACCTTTTGAAAAAATTTGAATTGTTGTTCTTTAACTGAAATATTGATTAAAACATTAAATTTTCAAACATGCACTCATTGTAATCTTTTAATTTTTATGAAATATATATTAAATTTCTAAATTATTACCTTTTTGAATTTCTTATAATTTTAAAATTATTTTTTGGCGTGGCATATGAGATACATAGTATCATGTCAGTATGAAAACATGTGGATTGTCACTCCAATATCATCAAAAATTTTAATTTTTAGTTAAAAAAGTGATTTGATTCTTTTTTAAAAGGTTGATGAAATAATAATAAGGGCTACGTTGACAAAAAAATGTAAACGTTGAAGGCTAAATTTGACATTATGTTAAATTTAAAACAAATCATGCTTTTTGGGGGCTAATATGTCAAAAAAAAAAGCCTTTAAGCTACTGCATCATGTTTAAACAAATCACCATACTTATTTTGTAGTCAAATAAGGATTAAGCTCTGCTATTAGTCCATGCACTTTACGAAAGTTGCAATTTTAGTCAATGTAATTTATTTTGGTCATTTTTAGTCCTGATACTTTATTAATGTTGTGGATTCAGTCAATGTAATTTAATTTGGTCTTTTTTAGTTCTTGTACTTTTTTGAATTTTAAAACTTTTGTAATGACCTAAAATTCACGAGCATCGAAAAAAGTACATCTCAGTAAACCGAACCTGTAAATAACTATTAGAAATATCTATGAGTCTAGTAATGTGTCTAATTAGGTTTTAATTAGGTGAATTTAGCTTAATTAAGAGTAATTAGGAAAAAAGACTAAATTGAATAAGGGGCAAAACTTGAATTATAGATTAATAAAAAGAAAAGGGGGCCAAAATGGAAAATATGCCATTTGATATAATTGAGGCGGCATTATATATTATTATTAATCGATTATATTATAATTATATTATATTATGAAGCAAATTAAATAAATACAAATGTATGGTAATAAAAATATACATGTGTAAAAATTATATTTGTACAATTGTAATTTAAACATATAATTTACTTATAATTTAAGTATAAATATATTATATGATTATTAATTATATTAAAAGATTTTTATATGATAAATAAATTAAATTCATGACAAGTGGATGGGGATGATGACTTACAAATGTAACAATGTATAAATGTACATTTGTAGCATATGTATTTGTGTATTAAATAGATATTTATTATTATTTAATTGATATAAATTAATGAATAAATTAATAAGTAGACAAGTGTAAGGTGATAGTAAAATATATACATCATGTACATACAATTGTAATATTTTTTATTTAATTACTTTTTATTTAAGTAAATAGATATTTATTATTTATTAACATTATATTATTATATTATGAAATAGATTAGATCAAGACAAATGTAGGGTGGAGATAATATACAATTGTAACATATATATCTGCTATCAAATAGATATTTATAAATTAAGTAGTTAATGTATATATTAAGTTATAATTATAAAGTAAATAAGAAAAAGAAACAAATAAAGGAAAGAAAGGAAATAAAACAGAGAAAGCCATTCAAAAGTGGGAAAGGAAAGAAAAGAAAAGAAAAGGAGAAACTAAGGTTTTAAAGTTTGAAGTTTAATTTGGTAAGTTAATTAAGCCTTTTTCTCTTAAATTTGATGTTTTAGAAGCTTTAGAACAAAGTTTTGATGAAATTAAGTTGAGATTTTGGAAGTTTTAAGGTTTTGAATATAGTTCATGTTGAACAAAATAGTGAATTAGGGATTTAATTGAATTAATTTCAAGTTAGAATTGATAAAGGGATTAAATTGCAAAAGAAGCTATAAGTTTTGTGATAGAAGGATTAAATTGAAAGAAATTTTAAATTAAGGTTTTATTAGGAATATTGAATAGTTGAGCTTCATATGGCAAGAAATTAAGTAGAAAAGAAGTATGAATTAAGTTAGAAAAGTAAGTAAACTTAGTTAGGATTAAATTGAAAATAAGTAGGAATTGAATAAAATTCAATTATTTATTATAATTTAATATTGTAATTAATAGTGAAAATTATTATTATTTTCGTAGCTAGCAAAGAACCCGAGGCATCGATACCGAAAGGAAAAAGTTGTCGAGGAGTAATCGAACAAATCCGGGTTTGTATTATTATAATTCAAATTATTTATTTATTCATTCAATATGTTAAATTAAATTATGTATTTGGTAAGTAGATCATGAGGTAAGTGTTGTTATGGAATTGAATGATAATTGAAATGGTTGTTAAATAAATTTTAGTATCGGATTATGATTGAATTGTTGAATTGAAAGAGAAATTGGGATTTAAAGTGAAGTTGAATTGAATGAGAAATATGTGTTAGTATTGAATTGTATTTTGATTGGTGAATGGAAAGTGTATTTGATTTTTAAAGTGGCTTTTTGAAATGAAAGTGAAATTGTGATTTAAGTGGAATTGATGTGAATATTGATTGAAACAGAGAAAGTGAATTAAATACCCTATTAACTAGTCGGGCTAAGTCAGATATAGTTGGCATGCCGTAGGATTGGAAGTGTTCAGGGATACTTCGACTTCGAGTCAATGAGACACTGAGTGTCACTATTGTACTTTGGATAGATTCGATGAGGTACTGGGTACCACTTTACTTCGGCTAGGCCGATGAGACACTGGGTGTCAACTTTGCTTCGAACTATCTGACGAGGCACTGGGTGCCATTCTGGTGTGTTTGGTTGGATCTGTGTATCCGCCAAAGTTCGGGTCTGTTAATAGGGTGAAAAACTGAAATGAGAAATTTAAATTGTGGATTGAAATTGAGATTGGAAATAGAAGGCATGAACTAAATGTAGATGTAGTGAAGAAAATTGAAGTCTATAATATTTGATTGAAACTGATAAATAGTTGAAATTGTGTTACTATTATTAACAAATGAAGTTTAAGAATGAGTTAATATTTGAGAAAATTCATTTGTTATATGTTTAATATTTATATTTCATTATTGTTATTATAGTTTGAATTATAGTAATAACACTGAGTATGTCTATACTCAGTGTACGATTATTTTTCGTGTGTAGGTCAGTAGGAGTCAAAATTTGATCCAGCATCCGAACCAATCCCTATCTCAGCAACCTTGGTGATGTATATTTTATTTTGGTATATGTGGGATGTACCTAGGTTGTATTTTGAGTGAATATGGTTTTGGATTGTAAGGATAATATGTGATGATTTAAATTGGTAAATGAAAGATTAAATAAATGAAATGGTATATATAACATTATGTTTGAATTGATAATTGAATAGAACTTTTAATTTAATTTGAATAATGGTATGAATGATCATATAGTAAATCCTAGTATTAATCTTGGTATGTTTTAGATGTTTATATGTATGGTTATATCATTGGTATTGGATTGGTTTCGGTTTGAAATTGCAGAGTAGGTTAGATGTATATAAAGAAGGTTATATTGAATTAATTTTTTTTTTTAAATTTACGAAAATTCTTCGAGTACTTGGATAAGTTCCGATCCACTTCTAATACGTGTTTTGGGCCTCGAGGGTCTATTATAGGGACTTAAGGATTAAATTTATACTTTCTATGTTAAGTATTTGTGAGTTATTCGTATTTTGTTCGATATGTCCGGTAATACTCCGAACCCTGTTCCAGCGAGGGTATAAGGTTAGGGGGTGTTACAACTTTAGTCCTCACCAACCAATAGTTGTTAAATTCATTAAGTTTTGTTATTTCTAAAATTTGATGTGACAAAGATGTCATCATATATGCAATGTCATGTCAATTTGTCTCCACAAATTACTTACTAAAAATCCAATTAATAGATTAATAATTGTCATTTGCATCAATACTGAAATTTCAAAATTTGAAAAAGTATATGGATTTAGAATGATCTAATTAGAGAATATGGACATGACTAGTAATTGAATTTAACCAAATAAATTTTACTGCTATCGTTTGAGTCTGGACTAAAGTTTCAAAATTTAAAAAGTACAGGAACTAAAATCAACTAATTTAAAGTAGGAGGATTAAATTCATAACTTTCAAAAAGTACGAGGACTAATAAAATAATTTAACCTTAAATAAGCCATTACTCTATTACTTTTGCCTATTAAATTCCTTAAATTTCTAATTGAAGTAAAATTAGTTTAATGACTAAAGGTATAATCTACCTATTTCGTAATCCAACCTAAACACCTACCATATATAGAGATAGAAATTGTATTTTCTATTTTTTTGAACCACTATGAAGTTAGGGAACATGTCTTAATTAATGTTTTGAAACATTTTTTGGATTGGATTCAGACAATTTCCCTCTCACTATTTTACTTTAATTTGACATTTATTACTTAATGATTTCATTTAAATAAAAAAAACCAAAGTAATAAATAAAAGGTTGAAATGTGCTATTAGTTCCTGTACTTAGACAAGTATTTAAAAATATCAATTTAATCATTAATATTAAATATTTTTTATTAAATTTTTTAAATTTTAATTAAGTTATCTTCATTTGAAGTGACATAATTAATATAATATACACATGTTAAATTAAAAATTGTTGACAAAATTTATTAACAGAGATAATAATTTAGTTAAGATTTTAAATTGAAAAATAAAAAAAAAGTTAAAATTTTAACTTTAAATTATAGGGATTAAGTGTACAAAACTAACAACAAAATTAAACTAGTGTGAATAAAATCAAACCAAGATTTATAAAATATTAAAAATTAATTTGTATAAAATTTTAGATTTATAATAAATATAAATAAAAACCATTTTTATTTGATAAATAGTAATTAAAAAAAAGCCAATTTTAGAAAGAAAAAGAAATCCAATTTAAGGAACCGGATAAATAAATAAATAAATAAATTCCAAACACATTTACTGCCAATAAAAAAAGGACATAAAATGATAAAATCTAAAAGGAAACATCGATGAATAACAAATTTACAGAAATAATAGAATGGAATAAATAAATAAGGGAAATGCCACTGTACAGTGTTTCAACGCCAGTCATCAAAGGAAAATCTAAAAAGGCCAAAAAAAAAAAGAAAAAAAAAGAAGCAAACTCCTATTGGGAGGTAGAAAGGAAGAAGCACGGCGCCTTTGTCCTCAGAACCCAAAAAAGAAACTCTCTGTTTCTATCTATTTCTTCATCTTTCGATCTTTCTTTCTCGCATTTCTTCTTTATAATCTAAGTTTCGGGTTATTTTGTTAAAATCTACTTTTTGTGGGGGGTTTTGTTGCATTTTTATATATTTATAATATATGAAAAATTTCAATCGTTTGTTTATTTTAATCAAAATTTGGGTTGTTCTTTTATCATCTCTGGATCACCCTGGGTTTCCAGTTTTCTGATTCTTCTGTGTTTAGATTTTGAATAATAGAATTAATGTAAAAAAAAAGGAATGGGATTTGAGTTAGCTGATTGGTCTTTGAAAAATAACTAGTTTCAATCTTGACTTGGAAACTACAATCCGATTGCTGATGAAATTTGGGGTTTTTCTTGCTTTTATGGTATTTTGAGTGGTTTCTTCTTTAATGGAGCTATTGGGGATGGTAGTAAATTTTGGGGTTAGAAGACGTTGATTCTTTGTGGAGGATAGCTATGGATGAAGTTGGTCCTAGTAATCAAGGAGAGCCTCCGAGGACCTCAGAATCGGGCTCCGATGAAGGCTCTTCTATGCGGTGGAGGCCGAGGCAGCTGGTTTTTGGGCCTTACTCAACTAGAAACGAAGGTGATAGAAAGCTGCGTGTTGTTGTCAGGAGGCCTGTAAGTTCTCTTTTTTCTAATTGTCTGTTCATTTTTAGTTCAAAAGTTTGCAAGGTATTTCTTTGGCATGTTGAAACGTGTTGAAAGCTCAGGAGCTTTTGATTTGGGTTTGAGTTTAAATTGTTATTGATTTACTGATGTTCAGCTGGTTTTAGTTGTGGTTTGATTAGTGATTCTGTTTAGCATAAGGAAAGCATATGTAAACTGTAAACATATAAGCAATGTAGAGGCCAGAAGAGACTGTTCCTTATTGTCTCCACTCTCCATGTGCAGGATAAATTCTTCACTACTTGCAAATACATCATAGAAAGCTGTGAACATGAATGGGAAATGTTATACTTATTTTGGTAACTATAATGTGCCATGTCTAAATGCTTAAGCTGAATAGGTGGTCAAATTGCATCCTAGTAGAAGAATGCAATGTATTGATATTATATTAGCATAGTAAGATTACGGAATTGGTTTTAGATCCCAAGCTCTATCTACTCTGACAAGCCTCGAGCTAATACAATTCGGACTGATTTTTGATGTCCATTAAAAAGATAAACTAGGGAGCAGAGACTCCTTGAACAATAGGAGTCTTGATGAGGGCATGGATGGTCATTTCTTTGTCACTCACCTGTTGGGTTGTTAATCCTGTCCTGACACTGTCCTTACCAGTATGGATATTCTCCTCCTAGCCACTTAATGATCTATTATCAAATACCTCCTTTTTGCCTTGTGCATAATGTTGTCTATTCTTGTCTTATTGTCAACATTCATGTTTCAATGTCTGAATGTGATCGCTGTTTGAGGAAGTATGAGATTACACACTAAAGAGTTAGCACTGAATTTTGTACTGTGAAAATTTATTGGCTTATTGCTGAGTATGAAATACGAAATAGATCTTGCTTGGGTTTTCCATATGATTTTGTATATCTTTTACACCCAAGAAGTACAAAAGAAAAGGAAAAGGAGAACCCTTGCAGGATGCATGGACTCATATAAGGCAAATCTTTGTGCTGACATGCAGCTTTAACTGTGCAGTTGGTGGCAAGACTGACAAAGGACATAATTGAAACGTACCAAATATGCAACTCACAATTTAAATATTCAGAAGAATTGAATCCAAAGCGGTTTTTGACTAGCCCATCTGTTGGTGTCCTCAACGATGGCTATGACAATGTGAACTCAGATCTTATTCTAACAGTGAATTTTGTCTTGATCAATTTAGAAACACAGCGAAGGTTTGTTACTACTTTTATGATTTTTCCATGATGTTGAACTATAATTTTTGAAGTATTTCTTGTAATTTCTTTGCGGATTGACCTCACAAGTGCATTTTGGATTTTTTTAATGGTGGGAAAAGGATGGTTATTCTTTTTCTTTTGCTAAAACTTCCATTGTGTGGCTGAAGGTAGCTACTTGATCCTAGACTATTTTTAAATGTGATATGTCGGATATATAGATCAGTTTTATATGTATTTTGTATCTATTCATGTGGTTAGCTCTTCTAAGCCATTGGAAAACGCCTGCGTAGTTAGTTTCTGGCTTGTGAACCTTGAATTTGGCATGCTAGAATTAGTTGTACGTGAGTGTGCATATGGAATTTTGGGTTTGTGAAGCTCGGGTAATAATTATTTTTGATTATTTTACAAATTCAAACTGCCATTCCTCCCTTAACTTATCTCCTACTTGAGATGTTCTGTTTTAAAATTTTAATCTATATATTGAGCTTGTATCTTTCTACTTAAGTCTAGCACCAGAGAATACTTTTTGTTTCTGTTTCCTTGCAACCTCTGCAAAATGGTTGTGCTTATATTCACGTTTTAGATACTGAAGTAGAAATTTTTAGAAAGGGACTGGGATGGGGGCTGGGGCTGTGGCTGGTTAAGAATGAGACTACATTGGCTCTACAATTAACAGGTATTTGCTGAAGCCTGATTTTTCTCAGCTCAAGCATTGCTTAGCCAGGCTAGTTATTCCCTTGTGGGAAAAATCATAATATTATTTAGTTACCATATTAAACATGTAAGAAAGAAATTTCAACTTCAGGTTAGTGTCTCTTGGTTGTTTGATGTCCTGGGTATTGTTATAGTTTTTCAAGATGCCAGGGGAAAATTTTAACAAAACTGGATGACCTATTTTGGGCTAGACGTATACATGTGAACTTGTTTTCTTAAGCTCATTTTGGTAGTTTGTGCTGTCATCTGGTCTGCTTTAGTTGTGACTAGCGTGGTTTTAGAACAGAACCTGTTTTCAAGTTGTTTTTCTGTGTACTGAATTCTATTTTTTGGCTTTCCTGAGTATGAAAATATTTCATGTTATATACATATCCAGAGCGAGCATAGTTTCTCTTGACCTGCATAGTTCAGTTCGATATTACTTATGTTACCTGTGTATTGATTTTGTTTTTCTCCTTAATGATGCACTGAACTTGTTAGTTAATGCAATCCAAAAATATCATCAATTGTGAGAGTAAAAGGATATCCCAACCATTCAAAAAAAAAAAAAAAAAGGGCGGAAAAACCTAAAAAAGAATGAGCAGGTATTATTCATGAAGGATGTAGTTTCACTGCTTCACTCATGGATATGTCAATGTCACTTAAAATACTATTTTCGGTTGTCTATTATCATTTAAATTAAGCTTGTCGAAGGGAGCTTTTAGTCACGTTTCAATGGTTTTCTGTAGATATATTGTCAAAGATGTTCTTGGTCACGGGACTTTCGGGCAGGTTGCTAAATGCTGGGTTCCTGAAACAAGCAGTTTTGTTGCTGTGAAGATAATTAAAAACCAACCTGCTTACTATCAGCAGGCACTGGTTGAAGTTTCTATTTTGACCACGGTAATTTTCTTACAGCTCTATATATCCTTCTTTTAGAAATACCAGTTGTGAAACATCACCTTGTTTGCTTTTGACAGATAAACAAAAAGTATGATCCAGAAGACAAGCACCACATTGTCCGCATTTATGATTACTTTGTATATCAACGTCATTTGTGCATTTGTTTTGAACTTCTTGACACAAATCTGTGAGTACTTCTATTGTATTAATACAATGACACAAGATTCATCATTTGTGAATTTCTTTTTACCTGTTACATAGATGCATTTCTTATAGGTTCTTATGCAGCATGTTATTGATATTTTTTTCCCTGATCTAGGTACGAACTTATCAAGATAAATCATTTCAGGGGTTTGTCATTGAGCATTGTTCAGCTGTTTTCAAAACAGGTAGTTGAAGTTTGCTTATAGCTGAATTTTGTTTGAGCTGAATAATGATTGGACTAGCTGTAGACGTCTGCTTCAATTGTCTTTTGATTTCATCATAACCTTTTTATTTATATAGATTCTACGTGGACTGGCTTTATTAAAAGATGCTGGAATAATTCATTGTGATCTTAAGCCAGAAAATATTCTTTTATGCACGAGGTGAGTTGCTTTTTCAGGGTCATTCTAGATTGGAGACATATAATATATTTTATTTTTTCCATGAAGTTTGATATTTCTGCCCTGGAAATAACAGTGTCAAGCCAGCAGAAATTAAAATAATTGACTTTGGATCAGCTTGCATGGAAGATCGGACTGTTTACTCCTACATTCAGGTTTCCATCCATAGCAATTAGCTACCACTTTCATTCTACTCATTGTTATCACGTTCAGGAGGGACTTATAGCTATATTTTGATCCCTTCTCTTTTTTCTGCAGAGCCGGTATTATAGATCTCCTGAAGTTCTTCTGGGATATCAGTATCCTTCTGGCATGAATTATGGCCTTAGTCTTTTCCATCTATTGATTTTGCTTACTGCTCTGTCTTTCATTGGGTCATCGTGTTTTTCCTTGTAGCATCTCTTCTTATGTTCAGTGTCATTCTGGATGGATTTTGATGAAATAAACTTCAGCAGGCCTAACCAATCCTCAGGTTTAAAATGAACTGAAAGACTTATCTTGTATAAGAGCTCAACCTGTGAACCATCATTATCCAATTATCACTGCAAATTGAACTTCACCTTTATTTTTGTTGCAATAGATAATAGTTTGAGGTTGATCTCATAACTTATCACTTCAATATATTGTGTTCTGTTCTCCATGTTGAATAAATTATATTACTGCTGACCTTTTGATCCCTTTTTATTTGTCTTCTAACATGAGATTCAAGGTATGCATCTGCTGTTTGATATGTTATAGAAGTACCACATTAGACTGGAAGTGCATACAATCAAATTTGATTGGTTTAAGCAAACCTATTGAGCTCGTCCTATTCCCTCAAATTTGACTGCTTTGATGCTTAAGCATTGCATACCCAAAACCCAGAGTTTGTTTCACGTTGACTAGATTGTTCAAAGCATTGCTTTTGGCTTGACTGCTTTCATCCTCGCTTTACTCATTCAATTATATCATTTATTACTGTGCAGCCTTAGATGTACAGGGGAAAAGAAAGAGATAAAGATAGGTCTGCATTCATTGTTATATCTTAGGGCATAGGTATTTAACTCTACTACCTGCATGATAACAATATAACATTTGAAACTCTAAATTGGTGTAATAACTTTTTTGTTTATCTGCAATACAGATATGATCTTCGTATTTCTATATGAAGAGGATCTCTTTGAGATATTGACATGGAAGATTTAGTTTTCTGTCATACTGCTGTGCTCTGTATTATTATGCAATCAGTATAGCCTTGTATATTTTACATGTCTTCTTGTCGTCTATAGTAATAATATAAAAATGTTTATTTGAAATTATGTTCATTGATTGTGATTTGTTATTATCTTTAATGATTAGATAATTCTGATTTTTGTGGCTATGGCCATGATTGGTCTTTTTAGTTTGAACCTTGATCCTTGTTCAGATATACAACAGCCATTGACATGTGGTCCTTTGGATGTATAGTTGCCGAACTGTTTTTAGGGCTGCCTTTATTCCCAGGTGCTTCAGAATTTGATCTTCTGAGGCGAATGATTAGAATACTTGGGTATGCCTCTTGTTTTGGTGGTCATACATCTATGGCATCATTATCTAAGAAGTTCCAGCATTCTATGCAACACTTTCACGAGTTTATAGATTTCAAAGTTAAATTGCCCTTATGATAAACAGAATGTACGAGGAAAGAGAAACAAAAAATTTAGTTGGTTTCTCAAAGTAGCATATGTTTTTTGTACGCAGCAAATTGATAGTTAATCTCCTTGACTCTTCCACCATCTCTTTAGTTTCTATTATTCCATCCAAAAGCATCATAATGACAAGTCAGATCCTCTAGGATCATTCCTCTCCTGAATTAGCATGATAGGCACGAATAATTATGAGAGAGATATATATGCCTTATATGAGATGATTTAATGTTCTAGTATATGATATTTAACTTCCTGATTGATGTGAATAGTTAGTTTGACTTCTTTGTTATGAGTACCTGTGAATGACGTTCTAGAATTCTTTATCTGTTGAGATTTGGTGTTGCCTTTTTTGCTGAGTCCCTTTTCATGGCCCAAGATTTACCTCCTCTGAACATGACATTAAATCTTCTGGTTCATATTGGAATTTCAACTTCTTTAATGGATTATAATGCCTTATTTATGTATTTTTGAAAATTGAAATCTGTTAAGACACACATGCATGTGTTGTTGCATAGTTTAGTTTTGACTGGACTAGGATAATATTCCATAATAAATGGTTTAGTTCACCACAAGAAGTAAATAGAAGTATCCCTAGAATATGCTGTGTGCTAAAGTTACATTAGGAGTTTGATCTAGAACTAAGTCATCTAGCTGAGATAGTTCATGGAAGTTTAGAACATGAAAATGTGTGTCCAATCTTTAGAATTCTAGAATCCATCCCACTTTATTTTTTCTTGTACCATTTTTAATCAGTCGCTGTTTCTTAGTCAGTTTGCTATTTTCTTGCTTTAAAATAAGTATATGCTGCGTATGATTTTCTTAGTGTTTTCATACAAATTTTCATTTCAGATTTATTTCCCTTCGACCAAAATAAACCGGGTTTCCATTAGATAATCTATAAACTAAGGCTTTGCTTGGTAGAGTGGAAAGAAAATTGGAAAGAAAGAAAATTGAAAGGGTAGAAAAATGGAAAGATAGAAAATATAATTTTTCTTCCATAGGTGTGCTTGGTAGGAAAGATGGAAAAATTGAAAAAAAAAAAAAGTAATTTTCTTTTCATTCATTGCTTGGTAGAGTTGAAAAATGCGAGGAAAGAAAATGAAGCTTTTAAAAATTCATAATTTTGAGCTAACAGATACCCTTTTCTCATTTTCTCTCCTCTTATCATTCCAATTTTGGAAAGATTGGTTGCATTAGGATTGAAAATGGTCATCTCCCCTATTTATTTTACTCAGTTTTCTTCCCTACCTAGCACACTCAAAATTTATTTTCCTTCTACTTTTGTACTTCCTCCTTCCATCCTTCCACTTTTCCACTTGACCAAGCACCCTAAAAGAAGATATTTTAGCACTTATCATCCGTTCAGTCAGTTCTATTCTTGCAATTGTTGTGAAGCCTTTTATATATGTGGTTTTAATGTTGTAGATCGCAACCCCCTGATTATGTTCTAAAGGAGGCAAAAAACACAAGTAAGTTCTTTAAGTGCATTGGGAGTACCCATGATATAGAGAATGGTGAAGTCCCCATTGGTAGCAGAAGTGCTTACCAAGAATTAACAGAAGAAGAATATGAAGCTGTAAGTGTTCTTATTATCAGTTTTGAAGACAACCATTTATAGTATTAATAGAATACAAATTTCTATATGACTGGGTCTTGTTTATATTTTATGTTCTTCATCGAATAGTCATTGATGCTTGTTTCTATTCAGAGGGAGTTAAAAAAACCGTTGATGGGGAAAGAGTATTTCAGTCATAAGAACCTTGAAGCAATTGTCACAAATTATCCTTACCGGAAAAACTTGCCTGAAGAGGATATCATTAAAGGTTAGCATCTAACTTCTGCAGTGAATGTCCAGCAAGCCATGGTGGGAAAAACATTTTCAGTTTGTGATTACCATCCTTTAATGACTTACCAAAGGCTGTGGCATAATGAATCTGTGACAGAGGCTCAAATACGATTAGCTTTGATTGATTTCTTGAGGGGACTAGTTGAGTTTGATCCCGCCAAACGGTGGTCGCCTTTTCAGGTAGTTGAAATTTCACTTGAATACTTCTTTATCATGCTATTCCAACTAAATATGAAGCAATAGGAGCTTCAACTTCATCTTGCAGGCTTCAAAACACCCTTTTGTTACTGGAGAACCTTTCACATGCCCATACAGACCTCCCCCTGAGACCCCTCGCTTGGTAAGGGACCTATGTGTGTAGCTCTGCAATTGAAGAAGCTTGAACCTTATTTCATAAATTAAAATTATCTATGTGACTTTTATTTCAATGTTTGGTACCATGCATACAGAGGAATTGCCTAGTTCTCTCCCGATTCCCATATTGATTTGTGTTTATTCATAGTGGAGTGGTCATTTTGTATTTTTTCTTAACACTGGTATAATCTTATTTTATATTCTAGGAACTCCTCTCTTATTTATAAAAGTTTAAGTTTGTTGAAATAATTCAACATAGAGTTCTGTACATGTTTGAAGAAATTTCAATTTCCTTTGTGTGTATGCTGAGCATAAGCTTCTTTTGGCTGGTGTGAAAGATTTGGCTTTATTGGTCTTCTTATGGTTGAGCTGCTTTTATAGTAGCAATCTGTTCTTGTTGAATCACAAGCTTCACCAAAAGATATGCTAGTCTGTTATTTTTGTGGGGAAAAAAATAGAGAAAACTATACTGGCCTAATTGCTGCCTTTTTCTTGGTAGCCTGTTGCTCAAAACATTAAGGTGGATCATCACCCTGGTGGAGGGCATTGGTTTGCTGCTGGTCTTTCCCCCAATGTAAGCTTCATAATGGTCCTGCATTTTTATTTCCAGAGTAGCAGACTTACTGCGTTATTTTAGTAGCAGTCTTATACTGATTTATTTTCCATTTGTAGATTCCAAACAGGAACATGGTTGCCTTTCATAACAGCCCACATTTCCCAATGGTGCCATATGTTCATGCAAATAGCTATGGCAGTATAGGAAGTCATGGCAGCTATAATGATAATACTGGGCTCGGAAGTAGTTACGGGAGTTACGGAGAGAGTAGTAATATGTTTGCATATTATTCACCTGTTGGGCCATCTGCAATGAACATGCATCCACAGAGCGGTGCATCAATGCTTGGAAGTAGTCCTGATGCTAGATGGAGATTTATGCAGTATTCTCAGGGGCAAGGACTTGGTGTGAGCCCATCAGCTGGAAACTTTGCACCACTTCCCCTTGGCACCAGTCCCTCACAGTTTACTCCTCCAAGCTCCTATTCAGGTGGCTCTCCTGGACACTATGGTCCTACTTCTCCTGCAAGAAACAGTTGTCAGGGATTACCTTTAAGTAAGATGGCTGCTGCTGGCCAGTTTAATAGAAGAAAAAGTTGGGGATATTCTGGAAGTTCCCAATCTCAAGAGAGTTCATCATCTCCAAACTGGCAAGGACAAGTAACTGATGGTGCCATTTCTAGCCAAGCTGAGGGAAACTCTCAGGCGGATGGTGGTCTCCCCTCTCACTTGCTGTCAAATTCTAACGCAGCCAACTGGAACCAACAGCTAGGACTTGGTTCTAATGTGCAACTGCAGCATAGCCCAAGAGCAACTCAAGATAAGTCAGAGACCAGCATGCCGTTGCTTGATCCTGGAGATTGGGATCCAAATTATAGGTGAGTAGAGAACTTGGAACTGCAGTCTCATCTTAGTCAAATATTGACATATACTTTGTCCTAGCCGTGTTATATGTTCTATTCATTTCTGTTCTGTTAATCTATAAAAATTGTCTGTTGGACATGCAAACATCCATAAAAATAATGGTCTTTACCCTTCTTTGGTTAGTTGGGTGCCAACGTACTGCCCTGCAGCCTGCAGCGGCCTTTTCAGGCCCCTGCTTCTATGTTGCTCTAATCTTCATTTTTCTTGGAGTACCTATGTCTGAAATCTCTGTTCAATGCATTTCTAAACGTGTTTGGGGGTATTGCTCCAGGGATCCTCCAGATAAGATTGAACATGCATGGAAATCTTGAAAATAAGATTGAACATATTTGGGTTGGTCACACACACGTCCGACACTCATATCCAAGTTCGAGTAACATAGCTCTCCTGCACAGTGCCTAAACATTCTTTAGCATACTGATGTTTGTCATGTATTTTAGTAGCCTTGTTTTTGCCTTTTTTTTGTTCACTATTGCACACCAATATTTCATTATTTTATCATACTGATTTTATGCATATATTTTGCATAGATTGCTTGCTGTTAGAAATAATAAGATATGGGATATAGAAAATGGCAGCACCTTGATACACAAAATATGATCCTCTATGTTTATAATTTGTTCAAGTATGTGCTTTAGATGGTAATAAATTACTCTCTAAACAGTCTCCTTTCAGTGAGATTCCATCATGCCTATGTAAACAGTTCTTGCAAATAGTCTCACCAACTTATAATAACAAGTCATAATTTTGGAAGCTTCTTTGTTGATGCTCACTAAACTGATCAAGGACTTGAGTTTCACAAAATAATGGGTTATTGGCTCAATACTGGTTGGTTAGCCTAGAACATATCCGTGGGTGTTTTATCTGATTAATATGCTAGGTTGGTTGTTGTCCAAAAAGATATTCCATGCTGCATCAGGAACTCATGGTACTCCTAAAACCAGTCACAGTTGCAATATTTTGCGTCTTGCTGCTTCTGTAACAGAGTTGCCTCATTAGAAAGTGCATATACTTAAGTTCTTATAACTTCAAGAAAACTAAGGTGTTTATATGCTCAACTGTACCATCTTATCTCATTCTTCATTTAGATCATTTATCACCCCCACCTCCAAAAATAAATAAATGATCTTTCACTTACAAATGCCTCTTTTCTATGTAGGTGGGCATGCCATTTGCAAGTAGATGGAATTTTCTCTCTTTTCTAGAGCTTTTAAGTACTCTAAATTCTTGTAATATATTTAAGAAACCCTTTTTTCCCCAATGTCAAACTAATTATCGAAAATTAAGGAATATTTTGTTTGCTTCTAATAGGGATGGTAAGTTATTTGTTTCGTAGACTTTTTGGTGTGATATTTATTATACAATCTTTTAACTTCTTATGTTGTCTGCCATTGTTGTCACCTTAGTGATGAACTTCTTCTACAAGAGGATGGATCAGAAGAGGGCTGTATATCAGCTGACTTTAACAGAGGAATGCATATTGGTTCGGCTGATTCATCTGTTGGAGTTGGAAGATTCAACCGACCCTCAACCACAAGCTCAAATTTATCAATTCAAAGGTAATTGCATAACCTTCTTAGTGAATGGCTTTACAGGTCCCTTCCCCCTGGTCAATTTGATTGCAAGATATACATGTTCAAATAATTCTTATAGTATTTTTTATTTTGCTTTCAATATAATTTTGGTTTAGGGTTTTTGCTTATATGCATGCTTTTTTATTTTCCCTATTGAAAGTTAGCTTTTGGTTTTTGCTTATATGCATGCTTTATATTTTCGCTATTGAAAGTTATAGTTGGTATTTATGTTCCACATGATTGATGCAGCCCAAGATGAGTTGTGCATTATAGAGATGGATATGCAATATATAATGTCAAACATCTGCTTTTTTCTTTCTTTGAAGTGTTCAACACTATTCTTGATTTATTTCTATGTTTGAGTACAGACAAAATGGACCTGTAGGATTTTCACATGTTGAAGTGGGCAGCCCTCCTTCAGCTAATGATATGCATGCTGGATATCCTCGTTTTCTGTCAAAGCACTCTCACTTCATGCCACATACAACACAAAATTATCCTAGCCGTTTGGGGCAGCAAACTGCTCAGCGGTTCAATCCTGGTAGATCCACTGGTGCTCGGGGAGGCGAATGGAATCACATGAAAGTGCAGCTCCCTCCTAGCTTTAATTCTTTGGGCCCACGTTCTCCTGGAAATAGTACATTCAGTAGTGGCATGCCGTGGGGTATGTCCTAACTTTAACACCATCAAACTACTCTTAGTTACCTCGTACTTTGCAAAGTAATTTCATAGAACAATGTCTATCAAAACGATGTAACTATTGTTGGATAATTTAGGGAATAGAATGAACTGATTCTGTTTTACTCAATCCTGGCATTGTTAATGTAGGGCGTAGGGCCAACCATCCTGTCTCAAATATTCCATCAGGTTCTCGTGGAAGAAAGGACTATGGAAGGATTGCCTAATGTCTGAATCAACTTTGCGTGGGATTATGTATTGGGTGTTTGACAAGAAATATGTACTCAAATAGTTCACTTAATTAGTGAGCTCATTATAAGCAAATGCTCATCTAGACCATGCTCATTTATCGTGCTTTGCATAAATATAATTTATAGTGGTGGTTTTGCTTGTCTTTCAATCAATTTGCACGCAATTCCCATTCTTTTGGTAATGATTCTTTACTTTTCCTGGTAGATTTCTGATTTACTTTCAATTCTAAAATTGCAACCGAACCCGTTCAAGGAATCTAACTGTGTTACTTAGTTATTCAATGCAGCTGCCTATAAGTACTCAACATGAAGTTCATGTACGAACCAATGAATATACTTTGGAGCATCTAACTAGTGGTAAACTATTATTGCATGTCTCGGAGATGTTGAAGCTGAAATTCTTTCCTTTTGATGTGTATGCTCTTGCAATGTTATTCGGACTAGGAGTGTGTCTTTGTACCTGGAGTCTTTGGAGTATCAGATTCCTCTATCCATGTCCAGATTTGTGTCAGGCTTAAATTATTCAAGAAAAATGAAGAGTCAGAACAACATAATGCTGTTACTTGAGATAGATAATAAGTTCTGTAGAGTCATTGTTAGGAAATTCTGGGACTGGATTAAGACATCTGAGATAACACATTTGGGCCTAGTCGGTAAGTATATTGTGTTAAGTCTTGCTAAGATTTTTGGGCCTACAAGTACTCAACATGAAGTTCATGTACGAACCAATGAATATACTTTGGAGCATCTAACTAGTGGTAAACTATTATTGCATGTCTCGGAGATGTTGAAGCTGAAATTCTTTCCTTTTGATGTGTATGCTCTTGCAATGTTATTCGGACTAGGAGTGTGTCTTTGTACCTGGAGTCTTTGGAGTATCAGATTCCTCTATCCATGTCCAGATTTGTGTCAGGCTTAAATTATTCAAGAAAAATGAAGAGTCAGAACAACATAATGCTGTTACTTGAGATAGATAATAAGTTCTGTAGAGTCATTGTTAGGAAATTCTGGGACTGGATTAAGACATCTGAGATCACACATTTGGGCCTAGTCGGTAAGTATATTGTGTTAAGTCTTGCTAAGATTTTTGTCGACTAGCAATGTACAGGACTATGTCATCTCCAGATACATGCTTTCGGAAAATGATACGAGAACAGAATACTTGAAGTGGTGAGTGATGGGAGTTTAAGACTTTTAAGTACCATGATGCTCTGGCTCTTGTTTCTGTTCCTCTTGGTAGGCAATGCTGAGAATGCTGCCTCTATCGAGATTTTGTGCAACTTTATGACTGTAAGCATGCCTGTCATCACCTTCACATGGCAGACTGCGCTGTAAACGTTGGTTGAGGTAATCTCTTCACAGAAACTAATAAGGTATCATTCATATCTGAAGTTTTTCATTACTAGAAGAAGAACAAGCAGTTGCAGACATTGCATAGTATAAATCCGTAATAAAAATTCCTCAGTTTCTTTGCTTTTAGGGATGATCATGAATCAGGCTGTTGGATTTGATCTTTCGTTCTGGAATATGATTATATACATAAATATATATTATGTAACTGAAGTTTCAAATAAATCTAATACTTTTATCATAAGAATTGTGAATATTATTTTCTTCAACATATATATATATAATGGTTGAAAGTTTCTTATATTGAATAAATACTTGGATATTTATTTATGTATATGATTTGTAACTTTATGTGAATAGAATATGAAATGTGAAGGAAGAGCAAGGTAAGAAAGTGAATAGAGTTTTACCTTAGGAATCCAAAATAAAGTGTAAAGGCTAATAAAGTGAATGATCTGTTAGGAAAGAACCAAATTTAATATTTATAATTTTAAAATATTTAAACATGAATTTGATTAATTTATCATTTTCATAACATTGAAGAATATGGTGAACACATATTTATCATTTTCAATTGCTAGATGACACAGTTAAATCGATGAATATGAGTTAGGGAAGTAAATGAGTAATTGAGGTGAGCCATTGCTTTTTCTTTTTTCTTTTTTCCAAGTGACGTCAGATTAATTGAAGAAACAAAATTACACCATTAAACACACAGACACAAGTGCTTGAAAAACCAGCATATGGTAAAAGTTCCTCAGACAAAAACAAAAGCCGAACAGGCAGCATCATCCAAACAAACTAGTAAAGAACCTAAAACGGGGAGGAACAAGGGGGAAAAACATCCAAGAAACACTGGATTTTCATGGACCAATCGAAGGTCAATTGTAATTGGAGCATCACTCGATGTAACATGAGCCAAAGCTTTGCAGAAAGGATAAGAAAAGGGATGCCTCCCTCTCTTCTATTTTTCTACTCAGTAACAAATGGTTCCTAGACAATGTATTCCTTTTGTAGAATCATAAAAGCTTTCGAAGTAGTAAATTTATTAAACAATAAATGATATTTTTGTAAAGAGTAAATGTTAATTTTGTTTAAATTTAGTCTTATTTGATTTTTTTAATGGTATAAGGATTAAATTGATTCATTTAATAGTAAAGGGATTAATTCAATTCAGTTTCGATAATAGTGGGATTTACGAATTTCATTCGCCCGTAGTTTAATATATTACACAATTTTTTATTTTTTATTTTGGTTTTTTTGGATTTGTTGAATGATTGATTTCAATTTTTAAACACTATTGAGGAGCATTTTATATAATGTTAAAATAAGCTCTAAGTCTTTGTATCCTTTGTACGCTTAGAATTTAGTCCATTTACTTTTATTTTCACGAATTTATTTCTCCTACTTTTCGTATTTAGAAAATCATGTTCAATCGTTAATACTATTAAATTTATTTTTGTCAAATTTTTCGGTGTACAATTTGAAATAAAATAAATACTCACTTGATAGCCATGCAATTAAAATATTACTTTCGTATTGAACCTAAATTTAATAGGAAAATTAATCGTGTTAACAATTAGATTTGTATTTTTAAATTCAAAACATAGAAGGATTAAATTTCTTAAAATAAAAGTAGGTGTATTAAATTCCAAACATACAAAAAGTACAAGAACTTTAATACATACTTCAACCTTTTATATAATTAATGAATATTTTATATTTAAAATTTATTTAATCTCGATATTTCTAAATATTATATATACATATTAAATTATATATAAAAATTGTTGAATACAAATACAAATAATAATTGTTAGGTCAATTTTTAATCAATGAAGGTTAAGCATGTTACAAATTGGTTTTTGTTCATTCTTCTAATAGTATATGGATTAAATTGATCAATTTAAGAGAGATTAAAAATAAAAAGTAGAGGGATTCATTTAATCCAGTTTCTATAATATAGGGACTTAAAAAGGAAATTGCACCTAAAAAATCATTTATAAAAAAAAATATATATAAAAGAATTCTATAATTTCCCGACCCACTCTCATCAGTGTTCATAGATCCCTGGCCGCCAAAGAAGCCTCGCACCACCACTGTTCTTCTCTGCCCTTCAACCACAGACCTAACCAAACACCACCCTCTTTTCACCCCCAGGTAAACTTTTTGAAACCCTAAACTTTTAACTTCAACAATGTTTATCTGCTCTGTTCCTCCCCTCACTCTGTTATATTTCTTTTAATGTTTTAAGCAAAGGTTTATTGTAAAATCCCAGATATCTATCTATCTGTTTAGGAAATTTTAGCTTATATCTTTCTCACTATTATCTATCTCTTATTTTGCCAGGTTTGCTCTATGTTTCTCATTTGTTAACTTAATATTGAAGAAAATGTCGACCAAGTCACAGCCATCTTCATGGTTTAGGCTCCTTCACCAGACCTTTCAGAACCCTCCTAGAACTCCGCCTTCATTTTCTAGGAAAATCTCATCGCCAGACACCCATTACTCGAGTGCTCCTTGCCTCCGCAATCGTATCCCTAAAACCCCCTTAAAACCCCATTCCCCATTTTGCCGAAAAATCTCAACTTTTTCCTATTTTCCCAACCAGCAAACACCAAAATCTCCACTTTCTTTTATGAGATGTCATTTCTCTACAAGCTTTACATCGGACGAGGCAATCGATGATCTACTTGAAGAGCTTGTTGCTGAAGTAGAACTGGAGAAGCAGAAAGAACGAGAGGATAGGAAGAGAAAAGGTTTGGATACGAAGGATATTGATGAAGAGGATAATGAAGATTATATGGGTGTAACGCCATTGATAGCCAAGCTTGAAAAGAAGGAGTTAACGGAACAAGATATTGATCTAATGCTTGATGTCCCCACGGATTCGGATACCGAAGAAGATAGTGAGGATGAGAATGATAGGGATGAAAACAAGTGGGAATTGCAATTTGAGAAGAAAAAGAAGATGCATGAGCAGCTGTTAAAGAACTTCTGTGAGGCAGGTAAATGAACAAGTCTTGTTTTAGTTGTGTTGATTTATAAGTGATATTTATGAAATTTCATTAGTTGATATATTGGCGACAAAATTTACGCTTTTGTACTTGACAGGGACACTCGATGATGCTTTTAAATGGATGGAGAAAGTTAACAAGTTTGAGGAAAAGCATTTTAAACTTCGTCTTGAATATAGGGTCATTGGTGACTTGATGAATCTACTTAAGGTAGCTGAAGGAAAGGAGAAATTTATCCTTCAACAAAAATTGAATAGGGCAATGAGGCTTCTTCAATGGAAGGAAGCTTATGATCCCAATAATCCGGCCAATTATGGAGTTATTCAGCAACAACAAGTCGATCCTTCTGGTGATCATGAGGATGGTGGTGAACTTGAGAATGAGAATGAGAAGAAAATAGTAGGCGATGATGATGATGAGGATGAAGAAGAATTTGATGATATGAAAGAGAGGGATAATATACTCTTGGAGAAGCTGAATGCTATTGACAAGAAATTGGAAGAAAAGCTGGCAGAGTTGGATTATACATTTGGCAGGAAGGGAAAGCTTCTTGAGGAGGAGATCAGAGATCTTGCAGAGGAAAGAAATGCTTTGACAGAGAAGAAAAGAACACCTCTTTACAGAAAGGTAAGTGCATATAATATCGTCCATTTATATTGCTTCCAAGTTCAAACAGTTTAGTTATTTTTGAATGGTCGAGGGACAGAATCTAACCTAATATATTTTATTTATTTCATGCCTTTCATGGGCAGGCTCTGCTAGTTGAAGTTCTTCTTCTCCTTCACTCTCATTTGTCATTACCTTGCTAGAATGAAAAGGGTTATAGCATTGAGAAAATTCTATTGAACTACCTTAACCGGATTTTATTCTTCATATTCTCTAAATTATATGAATGCATATATTCATTGTTTATTTAGGATTTAAGTTAAAAAAGTGCCATTGGCATCATGGGAGAAATATGTGATGTATGTATAAAAGACCTTGTGATGTGCTGTATAGACACCAGCTTACTTGTTTAGGTATGCCGTAATAACTATGCAGTGCAGTTATCTGTTCCTTTGAAATTTGAGCAATGTCTAAAGCTGCCTTTTCAATGGCTATAATTGAACTTGAGTATGGGATAGTGCATGAGGAGTTTTTCTTAGAAAAGCCCATTTCATTTTTGGAAATGCCAAAAGATAAAACTTTCCTGATATTACATTTCCGTGTTGCATGTAACTAACTGGGTTTTTTTTTTGAATGATGGCAGGGTTTTGATGTGAGGTTGATTGATGTAAACCGAACTTGTAAAGTAACAAAGGTAACCTCATGTCATCTCTGTTTTGTTATTAGATTGATTTCTATGTAACTCATTTGAAGTTGATATTATCCAGGGAGGGCAAGTGGTCAAGTACACCGCTTTGATGGCATGTGGAAACTTTCACGGTGTTGTTGGATACGCAAAAGCCAAAGCCCCAGCAGTCCCTATTGCACTTCAAAAGGTAACTTTTCACTGCTTTTATTTGTACCATTCATTAGTTTTGCACTCTATCATCGATAGGTGAATCAGACACACATGTTTTACATTTTTGACCCTATACCGGTATAGTTCCTTTTTAATATTGAAAAAGGCGTAGTATGCAGTTACATTTGACTTCCTCAAATATAATATATAACATGCCATGAGCATGAGTATACGGCCTTTTACAAATTAGCAATTTAAGTGGGAATAAGGGTAAAGGATATGAAAATTTGACACTGGTTGGTGCTGATGTACAAATTACAATATATTCAACTCAAGTGTGAGTGTTGGATGTGACCTACGAATTAGAGATGTAAGTGGGAATAAGGGTAAAGCATATGAAAATTTGACACTGGTTCGTCCTGAGTACAAATTACAAATTTAACGCATGTTACTAGGATAGTTAGACTCAGGTGTGAGTGTTGGATATGGGGGTGTCTGTGACGGGTGTCTTCATTTTTTCTAAAGGTTTTTTTATGTATTGGGAGAGGATCACATCCTTATATTCATGTCCAAAAATACAATGGATGTGGATGTCCCACCATAAAATAAAAAAAGCTTAAACTTCAAAATATAATTTTTATTTGCTTCTAACATATATTTTTAAAATTTTATGCTATTAAAAATATTTGCAAATTTTTACAAATCTAATGCTATTAATATTGCAAATGTGTTTATATTATTTACTTTTGACGTCATTATTTTTCTTTAATAAATACTTTTTAACTAATGAATTTTCAGTAAACTAAAATTTTCTAAGATGACTATTAATTACAATTTCAATTGCTAGTATTTTGAGAATTTTCAAAATTTTAAAAATCTTCGTGTATTTTCTCATTTTATTGATATTTTGAAATTGGCTTTTCTGTGTATGTTTAGTACGATATCCATGTTTTAGATTTTATATACAACAAACTCGTACAGCGCTATGCTAGAAACTCTTATAATGTAAATGTTTCGTTTTGTGTGTTCAAAGCTGTATGTTTCAAATAAACCTTGTTCTAGCTCTTGACTAGTTTCTACTTTTGGGGCCTAGTCTTGCTAATATTAAAGTTATCTGGTGTTTCTTATGATTGGTTTTTATCTGGTTACTCTCGTACCATGATGCTATGATGTCTGGGTGGGAGTAGTGAAATCAATTTAATTCGAAAGGTGTATAATATCATCAATGTTGTCCATCATGAGCATGTTGAATTAATCATTAATCAATTTTTAACGTTAGAAGCTCGATAAATTTACGTGACTTGTGTAACTTACCAACAGGCGCATGAGAAATGCTTTGAGAATCTTCACTATATTGAACGACATGAGGAGCATACGATAGCCCATGCAATTCAAACAACATATAAGAAGACTAAGGTGTGCAATGCATAACTATCTTCTTTCATCGCCATATTTAATCTCAATCTATGTTTGTCCTAATTGTTCACTCTTTTTAAAACTTGATATGCATTGGTAGGTCTATCTCTGGCCTGCAAAAACTACAACGGGTATGAAAGCTGGAAGAACTGTTGAAAACATTTTGGAGTTAGCTGGGTTCAAGAATGTCAAATCTAAGGTAATAGAGTTTGTTTTACTCGGAGTCAGGCATATATGTTTGCCAAGATTTTTCATGCATTTGGAAGATTGTTAAGAGATTCATTTCTCATACCTGCATCAAGATGTGTCGGACATGTAGAGGTGAATAGGGTGGGTTCCTTACAATGGCTAATCTGAACTATATATCTTCTCAGGTTATTGGCTCAAGGAACGCTCACAACACCGTCAAGGCTGTTTTTAAAGCCCTCAATGCAGTAAGTAACTCACTCACCCTTGATATTGGAATAGGGTTTAAACCACTCATTTGGATTTGACTTAAAAAAACTCAAATTTTACTCGGTAATTGTTGAGTCGAGTCTGAATTTGACTGATGCGCGTAAATAATTGAGATGTCTTGCACGGGATCCCATGTTTACTAGTTAAATGAGAGCCTAATTGGGATTGAGCTCAAGCTGAGCCAAACCTCAAATTCAAGCTCGATTACACCTTAAATTGAATTTATGTTGGGCAGCCTGAATAACATAAGAATAAAAATGCGTGCTTGCAGGTTGAAACACCAAAAGACATTCAGGAGAAGTTTGGGAGAACGGTTGTTGAGAAACACTTGCTGCAATAACGCCCCCGCCCCCACAATCACACCCTGTATTTTGGATAAGATAAATTGAAAAGAAAAACCCCTTCAAAGTTTTGTCATTGTTCGATGCTTTGCCATGTATTTGGTTTCATAGCCCGACACCCATTTCAACCAATTTTTTTTCTTTTGAAATAATTCGGGGCTCTGGTTTTGTGCCTAAATATTTTAGATAATTTTTTTTTTTCTTTTTCTGAACTTGGTTTTCTCCTCTCTTTTTTTTCTTATAAGTACAATTTGTGCTTTGGAAAAGGTCTTTTAGCCTTAATTACAGGATATGAATGTATCAAATGTCGTAAAATATGCGAATATAAATACATAATTGGGTTAGAGTTGAACACCATCCTGAAATTTGGTATTTTGTTGATTTAGTTTTTTATATTTAATTTGATGGTTTTTATTCTTTGTATTTTTTTTTCAAAATTTAAAATTTCATTATTGTTAAATACATTTAAGTTTTATTATATTCAAAATTGGATGCAGTAACCATGGTCATATGTTTAAAGCTATATTAACTTGTTATTTTTTCAAGTTAGTGGATCATTCGAAAAGTATAAGAATTTGGAATTATTTAGTTATTGAATATAGATTAAATTTATAACTATAAGCATGATACAAGATTAGTAATTACATTCAACTAAGCGAATTGAACTATTATTGTTTAGGTTAGGAATAAAGAATAAAGTTTAAAAAGTACAAAGATTAAAATTTATCACTTTAAAAAAATATAAAGATTAAAATTAACTATATTAATATGTATTAAAATCTAACTTTGATTTTTCATTATAGTTTGGTTTAGTGTCACCATATACGCGCGTTAGGTATGTTAGTCTAATGTTAATTACATTTTATAAATTAAAGCTATTATTTGCTCGTTTGGATTTTGTAATTTTTTGAAATTAAATTTGTGGTTGAATTGACCAAACTATAAATTTTTTGTTTAACTAATTTGATCAATTTTTTATTCAAAAACAAATAAATTATTAAATGATTAAAAATAAAAAATAAAAAATCCGGTATAATCGGTTGAGCCATCATTTTATTTTGTATATATTGCATTTCTCTTATTTTGGGAAATGATTTACATGGAAAAAAAAAAAAAAAAGTCTCCACCCAATGGAGTTTTTATTAGCAAAATAGAAATTGGTATTAATGGATTTGATAATTAATTGACACAAACAGACTGAGGAAAGCAATACAAAGTTGATAAGTTGGTATTAATGGATTTGACATTGATTTATTCAAGTTTATTCTGAGATCACATTATTTATAATTTTTTAAATGTTAGTTTTTCATTGCTTTCATCAGTGATGTTAATTTTGTTAAAAGGTCAAATTTTATTTTATTTTTTTTATGCCGATAAGAGATCAATTGAGTTAAGAATTTAATTGATTTTTTAAAATTTTTATTGAAGATTTAGCCTAACTTTTAATATTTAAGCTTGTTAAAATGTTAATTGAAATTAAAAATGAAATATTTTAATATAATTTTTGGGGATAAACTTCAAAACAAATATTAACATTGGTTAAATGTGCAATGTCATTAATAAACTTTGATTTTGTATAATTTTATAGATGAAATATTAATTTATTTCAATTTTTACAAATTACTAACATAATTATTGATATAACATCATTTTAAGTATACATATTGAATACAAATAATTATATATGAGTTAATTGCACTAGACATCCCCAAACTATTATCCTCATTCTATTTTGGCTTCCATACTTCAAAATATCGATATTATATCAATCAGGTCTTTCAATTATTAAAACTATTAATTTAATAGTTTATTGACATGTCAAATCTTATGTGACATAATTTAAAATGAAAGTTTTAAAGAAAAGTAAAACATTATTGTGTAACTTTTAAAAGAAAAAATTAAAACTAAAGTGAAACAAAAAAAAATAGAGTTAACGGTAAAACTTTTATAAAAGTTTTTTAAAATCAACACCAAAATTTTAACAACTTCAATTTATACAATCTTCATTTTTCTTTAAGCTATTCATTAGAACCTATACCACATAAGATTTGAAATCTCATTTAACGATTAATTTAATGATTTTAGTAATTGAAGGACCTTATTGATATAATTTTGATAGTTTGGGGATATGATTAGAAAGTTTTAAAGTTTGGGATCAATTTAAAATGATGGTCATTGTTTAGGGATGCATGGTGCAATTAATTCATTATATATATCTAACATAAAAATAAATTGAATCAAAATTAAATTGTCAATGTATATTTTTCAGTCACAAACAAAATTTTATGTGTATAATTACACAAAATCAAAGTTCATGTATTAAATATCATATTAAAGTAGTTTTAAAAATTATCCCTAATTTTTAATATATAAGATGTTTCTATAATGTAAATTTTTAAATTTAAAAATTCAACATTTTAAGCAACTCACATGACAAAAAAAAATTATATTTTCACCTTCTTTCACTTTTGAGTTGAAATTTTTTAGAGTAAATATCCTAATAACAATAAAGGAGAATCAAATTAGTATAAGGGCAAATAAATAAAGAACCAACATATAAAAATAAAAACGGAATATCCACAAGTAAGCATCGGTATTAATGAATTAGACTTGGTTTAAAATTCATTATCTCAGTCATCAATTCAGGTTATCAGTTGTCCATTTATTTCACGAATCAATAAATTGGAGTTATCAGCTACAAGTTTGCTTTGACGAACTATATCGCCCCATGATTCATGCCTCGAGTCTGGCTTTAGTGATTTTAATTCTATGAGGGGATCTGTTATCACATTTTTACTGCATATTTCTTTAGCTGGTTGAACATGCTTCCACCAAAAGTTTAAACATAGAAATCCATCCATTAGGAGTTCAAACATAGAAATCCATCCATTCCCGGTCCATGATTTCCATTAAACCCTGAGCTTGTAGAATGCAATAGAGGGGGATGCGCTTCCAAGGGAAAGTCTCTTTCATTTTCTCATCAACATATGGACATTTTATCTCCAATACTCCCCCAGAAGGCAACCCATAAACAAACCTGTTCACCAAGCCATCAGGAGAAGCTGCTAACCAACTGTCTTCAGGATTCATCTTACCATAAACCTGAAATTCAAGAAACTCAATTGTACTCTCAGTAATCCGTTTATATCTTCCAAGTGCTTCCTCTTCTTTGATATTGCTCCACCATGTACCGTAGTTACCAGAAAAAGGCTCAATTGGGAAATAAGATAAAAATAAAACTTTAAAGCTAGTTAGAAAAACTTGACCAGAAAAATTAGGTTCAATTCTCAAAAAATATTGGAGAGGTCACAATCGCTCCCAATACATAATTTTCTTTGAAGTAATTTTACTAACATGCTAAAGTTTTAGAGAAAAAAAGATGAGAAAATTGAGAAGAATGAGAGAAGCTCTTATTTGCTTGCAAAAAATAAAGAGAAATGACCTCTTGAGGTCTCGAAAGGACAAAATGGTCCAAAAAAATCAACGCTCATATTGCAACAATTAGACTCCAACAATTATATTATAACAATTAAATTCCAATGATCATATTTTTACATTGCCAACATCCTATAACCTGAATAACTTACTCAAGGCAGTAAAAACATGCCATGGAGCATTAGATACGTCACAAGAATGTGCCTATTAGTCATATTGGTATCATATAGCCCATTAGTAGTCCATATTGTAGCATGCCATATTAGGAGGAACCACCATTTGCTACCCTTAGCATATTCAATGCTATTTTTTTTTTCACAATATATATATATATTTAATAAAAAAATTAAGTACTAAAATATAAAAATAATATACTTCAGGGATTAAATTGTGAATTAATTTTTTTTTTACAAAAGAATTCCACATGCTATTATTTGATTGGCGACCAGTTATCCAAAATGTAGGTTAAAACTGGACTAAAAACCATAATAAAAACACACTTTAGATATCAAATTAGATAAAAAGAATTGAAGTACTAAAATAAAAAAATTAAAAATTAAAAAGTAAAAATATAAAATCATAAATATTCCTCACACGTGGAAAGAAGTTTTTATTTGAGTAAACTATACTCATACTATCATACATATTTAATAGTTTTTCCTATTCGGTCCACACTCAACCTTATTCCATTTCCCTTCTGAAAAAGGCAGACAATTCCATTCAAGGTAAGTGTTTTTCTTTTTTCTTCCTCTTTTTAATATTTATTCTCTAAAAATAAAAATATTGTTAACGACGGACCTTTAAAACATCTTCAACATTAATCAATATATTATTTGTATTGAAAGATTACATCACATGCATTATTTGTTAATTTTATTTACCATTTTAATGCACTCATTAAAAACAAAGTACAACACAAAAATACATCTATACATAATCTCAAAAGAATATTATATATTTTTTAACATACATGATTAATCATTTATTTTTTTTTAAAAATACTCGTGACAGAAAAAAATAATAATTATTATTAATGGTAAATACTTCAATTTCGAAAAAAAAACTTCTCCTTAATTCACTAAATTTATCCAAATTTTGAATTAAAAATAAAATTTCAAATTATTGATGGGACTACCTAAAATTAAAAAAAAATCATCATTGTTTAAAGCGTTCCTTTTAGCAAAAAATCCAAAAGATAATCATAAAAATTTGGGAAAATTTAAGCTCTTTAAAACAAAACAAAAAAATGGATAAACTAATTAGCCGATCCTAACAAACTTCAACCGAAATAAACGGAATATCGAAGGCAAACGCAGACACGTGTCATTACGACGCGGTAAAAAACCCCTCCCGATTTTATATTTCTTTAACATTTTATTTTCTATAATTTATAAAAAAAAGAAAAAAAAAAAAAGGGGGAAGGAAAACTATCTATCAGCCAAAGCCCAAAAGCCGCCATTTGAAAAACCCTCTGATATTGCCATTTCTAAAGAGAGAGAGAGAGGGAGGGCGGGAGTGAATAGTGACAGAGGAGGGAAGCACTTGTCGAGAACGACGCCGTTGACGGAGTTCCCGGAGAAACTCTGTCGAAGTAAACCCTAATTTTTATTTGGATGAGGTTTGCTTTTGCCATCTCTTTTGATTATCTTCTTTCCCTTTGTTCCTCCTCAAAGTTTGCACTTCTGTGTTTTAGTTGATGTGAGTTTATTTGTTCGGTTTTTAAATTGAATTAATAACCAAGAGAAGAAGGATGTAAAAGAAAAGGTTAAAAGTTTACATTAGTATTTTCTTCTTTTTTTTATTTTTTTTTTGGGGGGGGGAGATTTTGGGTTTAAATTGTTTAGGAATTGTATTAGAAACTTGTAGGTTTTAAAAATATTAGTGTTTTTTTGTAACAATACTTGTAGGTGTTGAGAGAAATGTGAGCACAGTTTTAGATAATGGATAGCTTGCATTTATTTATTTTATACTAGAACTTGGAGTTTGAGTTCTCATAACAGTAGTCTGGAATCCTTATGCGCATTGTCTGAATAGAAATTTGAATCCTATTTCTGCTTCGTTGTAGCATTTGGGCAAAGTTGGTTTTAACTTAACCTCACAAATACACTATTTTTCTTTTAAATTTTGAAATTTTCTCTTTGATTTTTAATTTTTATTAAATACACTATTTTATGATACACGCATAGCTACAATTACATGAAAGAGATGAGTTAGTTGAACAATAATGTTGTTCTTTGATTTTAGTCTAGGATAATACGTAGTGTCTCTTGTGACATATGTCTACTTGCATTAAGATCGGTTGATCATTGTTGTCTATTGTTTATGTGCTACTTGACTGCCTAAATGAGGTAGAAGTATAGGACTTTAAAGCATTATGATGTGGTTTAGACTTGTAATGCTTGAGATGTTGTCGTTTACATTCGCTTAGAGAGACTAACCTTTCTGTTGTAAGTTGAGCAGCGTAATTTCATTTATTTTTATTTTGCTTCTTGCATAAAGCATAGCGTGGGGAGAATTTTGTGGCTTTTTTTATTCAAAAGGCTTTTGATTTTGACCTTTGGATGTATTTTATGACATCAACTCATTTTCCCATAACAAAAGCTTATCTGTCAAGAGCTACAGATACTTTTTCATGATGGGACAATCTATAAAAAGTAAATAATAATAATAATAATAATAATAATAATAATAATAATAATAATAATAATAATCATCATCATCTTCATCAAAAGAATCTATAATGATTAGTAGGTCTGTGGGATGTCCAGATAGTGGGAATTGATTCTTTATCTAAAGATATCTAATTGCTCTCAAAAAGTTGTTCTATTGACGTATTTAGTTCACATTCAAGTCTCAAGACCCTTTTGTTTCTTATTAAGAAGTTGATTTTGTAGAACTTATTGCTTTCTTGATGCTATTTCACCTCACTTTTGTTTTACATGGATAGTAATTGCATGTTGTGTACTCTGACTGTAGGCCATATTTGGGTGATTCAGAGTTTTGCCATCTAACCCTTCACTTGCTCTTAAAATGAATACAAGAAACAGTAGGGTATCTAGGGGTCAGAAGTCAAAAAATTTTCAGGGTGAGGGGCCAAATTGGATTCTCATCGCTGGTGGTGCTTTGCTAAGTACTTTATCAGTTAGACTTGGTTACAAGCTGAAGCAGGCACTTGACACAAAGCAGCAGGACAGTGCTACTGCCAGCTTGAAAGGTAGACTGGTATTAGTTGCTTCAATAATTTGTGTTGAATAAAAAACTAGTTCTAAATTTAGAGTTTATTACAGAGAATGGAACTTCTGATAGAAGGAGATCGTCAGGTTGCCGATTGCATTCAAACATGTACGCATTTACTGAAGAAGATGATGGTTGTTTCAACTGCATGTCAGGTGTGGTGCGGCTATCTTACAGTTTGAGATGTCCGAAGCTTTGACATATATACATGCACTTGTTTTAGTTTTTCACTTTCTATGCTTTTGCTTGGGTCTTTAAAGTGGGATAATAAAGTGAAGAAATAGAATTGTTATGAATTCTCTAGTTTGATTTCTTTCCCTATATCTCTTTTTTTAGTGTAAATAGTCACGTATTTACTGGATATAGAAGAAACAGAGTCTCATTTTCCTCAAGTACTAAGCCTTTTATGAATCCCATCCTAATATCAAATTCCTTGCCTTTGGAATGTTAAGACATGGCATCTAAGTTTTTAATCATACCCGCTTTGTGGTGTTTATATGCGACTGACACCGGTAGTTTAGAAAAATGAGGAGTTAGATCAACATAAGTCTGAAATGTATGTGTTTTTACCGTTTCTTGCACCTTGTGGTTTTTTATTTAAGTTTGGGCTCAAAACAGGAGCTGAAAACATAGAGAAGCACCCACCCAATGGACAGATACTGCCAGAATCTGAGGTTGCTCTCCCTCTGGTGACAGTTCCCACCTCTGATTTCAGCAAGGATAATGGTGTTATGTGGGCATCATCTCCAGATCGCCTTGAGTTGCCTCCTAGGCCATTTCACCATTCTAACTGCTCTGACTCACCATGTGTCTCAGAATCTGGCTCTGACATATTTAGCAAGCGGGAAGTGATACACAAACTAAGGCAACACTTAAAAAGAAGAGATGATATGATTCTGGAGATGCAGGATCAGATTATGGAACTGCAGAATTCGCTGAATGCTCAGGTGGCACACTCAACTCACCTACAATCACAACTGGATGCTGCAAATAGAGACTTGTTCGACTCTGAGAGAGAAATCCAAAGGCTGAGGAAGGCAATTGCAGATCACTGTGTAGGATATGGTGGCACAAATAAGATGACATCAATCGATACAGTTTGGCCATCAGACATAAGAAATGGCCATGCTAATGGGTATCTTGATGTGGAGAGCAACTCAGACTCCCCTGAGAAGGGAAGGGGAGATGGGGAGAGAATTGAGATGCTGAAGAGAGAAGTAGGAGAACTAAAAGAGGTGATAGAAGGGAAAGAGTATTTGCTGCAGAGCTACAAGGAGCAGAAGCTGGAGCTTTCCATGAAGATCAAGGAGTTGCAACAGAGATTGGATTCCCAGCTCCCCAACATTTTGTAGGTACTATTTAAAATAATACGCATTCTTGCTTTGTTTTCCCCTGTTTCTTCCTTCAATTTGAGGTTAAAGAAAATGCCTTTTTTCCCTCTTTTCTTTCCCAGTGTCGTTGGCTTTAAGTATAATGTTGGATGATACGTTCTTTGCCTGTACATCTGTATGTATGAGAATGAGATATGAGTGAGAGAAAGAAGAGGGAAAAGCAAAGAAGTAGGCACCACTATATTGGTTTGTTATTTATTTTTCCCTTGCTTTGCGAGTGTCTTACTTCCTATAGAAATTAGAAACCAAGTTTTCTGAGTGTTAGGACCTTTTTTTTTTGGCACAAAGTCTATTGCATCTCGGGGATAGGAAAAGGGTTGCAAATATTGTGTGATTCTGATGCCAGAATTGTTTGATATGTTCTCTTAAGGTTGTTTGCATGAGCCATATGAACTAAGTTCTGGGTTCATGGTCTTTTTGTTTGTTTTTTGGTCTTTTTAAGTAATGCATAACAGGAGCTATACCTATGGCATTGGCATCCATGAAAATTTAATGGAGAGACAATTACGTTTTTGTTGAAAAAATATAGATCTTTAAAGAAAATAATGTAGCAAAAAAGATATAGGCAAATGCAGCTCAGCAAAGAATGCTCAAATTCTAGAAAATGAAAAAGAAAAATATTCAATTTTCAGCAGACATGTTCGGAGAGAAAGAAAAGTTAGGAGGGAACAGAAAAAGAAAAGAAACAAAAAGAAAAAGAGCTAAAATAAAAATAAAGAAAAAAGAGAGGAAATGATTTGGTGGTAATTTGATAGAATCGATGTCTAACTTTGACTAGCGATATTCTCTTTTTGTATAGATCAATTCATAACGTATTGTCCTGTAGGCAAACCTACTTCGAATCAGTCATTCATTTAATATGGGCAAATTTACAAAGAACATTTAAAAGGTTAAATGGAAGCCATCAGCAGCTCACCAAAGCAAATGCTTTTGCTTGTCTATGCCTAACTAAATACAATAAAAACACAACGTAATGAAAATGTCCATCTATGCCTCTCACTTCGTGTTTTACTATTTCTTTTACAAATTAGGTTAACAAAAAATCGATTAAGAAAAGGAGATGCCAAAATGCCAACTAAGCACCACCATCCATGACCTATCTACTGTTCAAATCAAACTCCCCAACTTCACGCCATTCGTTCTGCACACTTGTATCTCCGTTTTCAGTCTCTTCGTCATTCAAGAAATCTTCCGAAGGCTCCTTTTCATCCCGCGGTGCATTGTTCCCCCATCCGTTCATCATCTCATCAGGGTTTAAACCCTGTGACTGTTCTCCAATGTCATGACCATGAGATCCAAGCGCATTTGCTCTTATAGGTCCTCGGGCCATTATTTCAGCATGAGCTTGCGATTCAGCTCGAGCTTGCTCTGCCTGAACCATTGCCGCCATTCGCAACTTAGCCTCATGAGCCTCCCGACCAGCCTTCTCCCTTGATTCTATTTCTGCTCTCAACTCAAGCATGGCTCTCTTCTCTTCCTGGAGAAGAGCCTGCTCAACCATCAACCTTTCCTCAGATCGAAATTCCCCTGCAGCTCGCTTGCGAGATATTATGTTGAAGGCAAGTGCCTGTTTCTCGAACGTCGCTGTGAACTCGGCGACTTTGGCAGCAATGTTGTGATCCCACTGCTGGGACCGAGATGGCATCTGGCCCGTTGTGTCAGAATCAAGAATTCTGTCATCCTCCTCTGCTTCATAGTCTGCTACAACATGGTAAGGTAGTAACCTACACGTTTTCATGAAATACACTTCAAAGAACATAAAGCACGAAAACACAATTTAATCCCAGATGTCGTAGTGCAAATTCTTCAAGCACAAAGGGAGAGAGAACTCAAATTACTACTATTTTTTCTAGACCTGGCAATACATGACACAGATGCATGAATGTTTCAACTCCATTTAACATGAATTATTAATACCACAATTCATACAAATATAAAATACCTTAAAACAGGATTATGACACAGTAAAATACACTATAAAGGTCTATTACCCTCCATAGGATGAAGTGATTCATGTGAAAAGCAAACAAATCTCGCCTTCCCATCCCTAACCATGTTCCCTATCTTCCAAATACGGTTTGCAAAATACCCTCAAACTTCGAATGAATGAGCTTCCATATTATTATTTCGCAAATATTCAACCAGGGTTTACAGATTGGTATTTTTCACCTTCAAAAGAATAAATTTACTATTATTTATTATTACCAGGATAATCCAAAAACTGCATTGCAGCTATATATATGACAGACATGCTAGTTTTTCATTCATTGTATTGCAAAACGATTTTATTTTCCTAGAAGGATGGCCACGCTCTATTTCCATTTTTTTTTCACTTCTCCATGTTATGTTTGAAGGAAATTAGGCCATAAAACTTGAGACATAACAAGGAATACTCAAGACAGAGATGCTTCGAATCATATAACCAATGCCATCCAAAGGTCAAAGTTAAATAACAGGCTAATGTATTATCCTCAGGTCATGTAAACCCGTCCTCACATAAGTTATGATAGATAGTAACTACTGTCTTCAGTCCATACACCTCTATATCTATAAACTGAAAAGGAAAAAAAAAAGAAAAAAAAGAAAAGGATTATAGCCAAGAAAAAAAAGGAGGGAAAGGGATTCAGCAGGAGGGACAAGCAGAATTAGTTTAAATTGCATGTATGTATATGTATTTCCACATGTTCTCGTTGTCACAAGAAGCAAGACACTAAACAAATATTCAGTCACAAGAAATTCTGGAAGCCTCGATACTTAACTGAGAAAATGCAAAGTGAAGTCCAAAAAATGGGTGAAACATCTTGGGTAAGATGATAGCAGCATATGAAAGCGGTACAAACACTAGTTAGGACACTAAAGATATCATTTAATCACTCTGTCAACTCCATTTTTTTATGCAAATAAACATGCAACATATGAATGTTAGCTGCTGATGCGTGATTTTTGACAACTCAGCTCAATGCAATCAGGAAGATACAATTCTTGTGAAAATAATTTCACGTAACTTTGAATGTTAAATAATTTCATTTTTTTTCCTTCACTTTGTTCACATGAAACAGATGATAAAGCTGACCAGAACGAAACTGTCTAGTGGAACGGGTTCCTAACAAATGGAGTATAACTCCAAATATGAACATCTTATCTCCTATTTGCTAGGAAACCATGCAAAAGTTAATTTACCAAGTATTTGCCAGACAAATGTAGATAAATCCCATAATTCTTCCCACCAAATTGCCATGTGTCACAATGCATCAGCAATTTTTCAGTCTTATGCATATAAATCCCAATAAATTATAGTCTTTTATATGTCCTCAACCTTGGATGAATTAGACAAGAGAAAGATGACGAAGAAGCAATTACATGAAACAAATCAACATTATCTCCCACACAGTTTCTGGAAATCTCATTTACAATTGTATCCCACCAGCGAAAAAGCATCAAAATATCTGACATAACCTGTTCCTAAAACTTTATAAATGGCTCCATCATGTTAGCATTACTGAGAAACTTATGGCAGTCACTAATATTCAGACCCTAATTTCTGTAGCAGATAAATCAATATACAATCTTTACATTATAAAAGTGCCCAAATTTGCACATCAAACAGCAGGAATACAACCTTCAACTAGAAAATAGCAACAAGAAGTACTTAGTTAATTTCGAAAAGCTGCACATGCTAGCCAAAATTCAATAAAATAATAAAAAGAATCGATTATTTCAAACCATCATATTTTTATCCTTTTTTTTTTCTAAAGTTTGAACTCCCACCTTTTCACCTTTACTTAACAACAAAACAGAAAGGAAGAAATTTCTATTATATGGTGTCCAACAATTATCATTTTTTTGGCAATTTCCACACCAACCAATACATAAAAAAGGAAAATTTCAAGAACCAACAAAACCCAGAATTCCATTTCCTAAAAAGTTAGAGAATTAGCAGACAAACCTTTCACAGGCATCTTCAAGGGAAGAAAAAGGTCGTTTAAAATCAGGGTGACAAACACGCAAGGCATCCTGATAAGCCATCTGAAGTTCAGCTTGATTCAACGGCCGCATCTGCTTCTGCTGCTGCTGTTGTTGTCGCTGCTGTTGCTGTTGCTGTTGCTGTGATTGTGAGGGCTGTTGCTGTTGTTGTGAATTAGGAGTGGAATTAGGGTTAGGGTTAGGATTGGGGGTTGAATTAGGGTTTGGGTGGATGTTAATAGCACGATTGGGAAGAACACCAGGAGTAGTACGTAAATGGGCATCAATGTTGGAAGGGAAGCGAGAAATTGCCTGCTGCTGTTGCTGGTGATGTTGGGCTTGTTTCTGAAGTTGTTGTAAGAGAAGCATTTGTTGCTGTTGCTGTTGCTGTTGCTGTTGTTGTTGTTTCTGTTGGTCTAAGAGAAATTGCTGCTGCAGCCGCTGCTGAGGACTCACTGACTTGTCTTCCTCCATTTTTTTCTCAAAGCTTTGGTTTTTCTTTTGTCTTTCTCTGAGATATACTTTTTGGGGGAAGGGTAAAAGATGAATTTGTGAAAATTATTGAGTTAATAATGTACTTTACTTTTCAGACATGGATTCGGACTAATTGTTAAGTCAACCCCCTCCTGTCCTACTACTTCGCTTCCTATCCATTTTTTTGTCGGATAATATATTATTTTACTAACGTAAAAACGCCTCTCCAGTCCCTCTTAATTTTAAAATTAAGCAGATTGATCCCTCTTATAAAAAATCATAGCAATTCAATTTAATTTATGTCAATTTCAGCGAATTCCAATTAATCATAATGTTAATATTTCCCATCAATTGTACATTCTTTTAATTAGTACAATAAATTTAGCCCTTAAAGTTTACAATCTTGTCAATGAGGTCTTAATTTAACAAATTTATCTCGCAACATTTATATAGATGTTGAATTTATTGAATTTATTATAATTAAGGTCAAAATGACAAAATAAGTAAATATCGAAGGTTAAATTTGTTATTATACTAATCAAAATTATGAATAATTGATGGAAGACATTAATGCAATGCTTAATTGTCAATTTCCTAGTTAGTATTGGATTACCAATTATAAAAGGCCTATTATTTTACCATTATCTTTCTATCTCTAAATATCATCATGCTTACACTATGGGGACTGATTATGATGCTTATTTTAGTGCTTTGTTTTCTTAACCATCGAGTAGCTAATCGGACCATGCAAATACATCCATTGGAAAGACTAGACCAAGCATGCATGGCTGAGACTATTGTTCAGTACATGAATGAAGAAATTGAATCATATTGTACCCAGTGTGTAATCTGTTTGGAAGAGTTGGAAGATGGGGATTGCTGCAGGGTTCTACATAACTGCAAACATCTATACCATCTTGTATAGATGAATGGTTAGTGAAGAAGACATGGTGCCCCATTTGTCGTGGTTCTGTCCACTGTTTGGTACCAACTCCAACCACTGATCAGATCACTTGGAAATTGTTGTTTTTAAGAGAGATAACATCCATAGTTTAAAGATGTTTACTTTCATATTCTTTTAGTATTAATATTCTATAATTTAACTTTTTATGTTTTATTTGTTATGTATAAGTTTACATTATCTTAATTTTATTTCAATTAATAATCTTATTTGCTTCGGAGTTTGATCACGTGGAATTTGGCTGTCTAGAATTTTGGTTATCACAATTGTTAGAAAATTAAGAGATTTATATAAAATTTATATATACATTTTTCTATATTTTAGGAATGTGTAAGAAAACATGTGATATGAATTTTATTAAAAATTCAATATTCAAAACGATGAGAAATTTCTAAAAAATATTAAGGAATTATCGATTGAGTCTTAGTTCGATTGGTATGGCCATTGTTACCAATGCTGAAGGATGTGAGTTCAAGTGTTATCCTCTTATTTATGGGTTGGGGGAGAGATTATAAGTTATTTTGGACATTGTATCAAAAAGAGCAGATATGATTAAAAGATATAATGAGATTGTTAAAAAAATTGAAAATTTTAAAAATATAATGAATTTTTATTGATTAGTTTTTTATAGTTTATAAACTTAAAATGAACTTCATATAGCAATTGTTTTCTGAATATAAAGAAAATATTTATAAGTATTATATATTAATTAAGATATGAGGTCCGATAATTATATTTATATTATAATAGATGAAATGTGAAGTTCTATGATATTACCAAATTATATTTTTATTTGTTTGTGTACATTACTTTACAATATATAATATGTTAAAGATTGTTGAGAAATGTTAGAGTCGTATGACTCGAATCTCATCACTTGTTAAAGAAATAAAATACAATGGCAAAATAAGGGGTTCTGTGGGGACAAAAGGCCGAGCCGCACAAGTAGAATCCGTATAGAACTACACTTTTTCTATTTGATATTGATTAGAATAGAGTTTTTCAACATTTAAATAGATGTAGGCAAAACTCTTTTTGTATCATTTAGTTTTCAACATTAGTAAATTTCTCCTCCTTTACCCGTGGCCTTTTTCCAAAAGGATTTCTAAATAGAATCTGTGTGTATTTTTATTTTTATTTTTTTATTGCTTTGCGGTCATTCTATTACCATTCTCGACATCTATTATAAGAAGGGATAATTGGATCATATTTATGTGTGGTGTTGCAATGGCGTTTTATAAAGAAACAAAATCTTGGAAATATTTGAAAGAGATAGTGTGTTTGTAATAGCAAATAATATTATATCATTTTTAAAACTTTTCATTTTAAACTATACATAAGATTTAACATTTTATTTAACGGTTAAAAATTAATTATTTTAGTAATGGAAGGACTTTATTAATTTAACTTCAATAGTTTAAGGATATAACTAAAATATTTTATAGTTTAGAGACCAATTTAGAATGACGACTATAATTTAAGGATGTATGACATAATTAACTCATAAATAAAATAACAACACTAAAAAAGGAGGATTTTATATTAAAAGTTATATTGCATTTTGTCCTCTCTATTAAAAAGATAGGCAAATTAGTTTATATAGGTTAGATAAAAGAGCAAACTTGTCATTTTGATAAAAATTTCATCCATTTTTACCGTTAAAAACTAGTTCCTATACATCAATATAAGGTACATGTGGTAACTATCTGGTTATTTCATTGGCTACACCAGTTTTTAATAGCAAAAATAGATGAAATTTTTAATAAAAATGACTAATTTACTCTTTAATCCAACCTATAAAGAATAATTTTCTCACTTTCTTCATGATCTGTTGTTTTGCTTGAGAATATAAAATAAAGTTGTTGGTGTTTGAATTGATAAATTACTTGTATAAGAGCAATGAAAAGATGAATAGATTTTGGCATTATTAAAGATATGATGCAGCACATCCAACATTAATTAAACAAAAGGATTGGATTTAAGAAGAAAGACAAGGGTATCGACAAAAGCAACCACCAAGACAAACTCCGATGGCTTCATCTCCATGGCGTTGCTTACATAAATTCGAGCATTCTGGGTTTTTGCAACGTCCTACCATTTTTATTCCTTCACTGCAGCTGCGTCCATTTTCCGTCGCTACCACCTCTTTTCCTGTTTCCCATTATTTCCACCGTTAATAATCTTATTTAATTATTTGATTCAATATCTATTTTTTTAAAAAAAAACAATATTTAAAACACTACATATTCTTAATTTAGGCGGTTTCATTTATCAAATTGTTTTCACCATAAACTATTTTCGATGGAATGAACATTATATTCACTAGAAAGGAATTTCAAAATGATTATAAAATTATATCTAAATAAAAATTGAAGATACATTATAAAACATTTAAAAAAAAATCAAAATGTAAAATTATTTTTTTACAATAGAATCTTGAACTCACACTTCCCCACACATGCATTACCTATGGATTGATTCAATAATAAGCACCTTTAACTAATAAATTAAATGTTAGAGTTCTTTTTTTTTCCCTTTTTCTTAAATGATTATAATGTTTTCTTTATTTTTTTATAACATGGTTTTTGGTTTTCTACACTATAAGTAAATAAAAATAATTTATAATTTAACTTATGACTATTTTTTATAGATGTTTTTTTTATATTCTTCATATCTTGTTTAGGGTTTGAACATGTATCTCCTCTTGAGAATATAATATGATTTATCATTGCACTCATATTACCTAATAATTGAATAAACTGATTTAAAACCGAAACCAATCATTATCTAATCAATGCCTTAATAATCGTGTTTTGATAACTTTATTTAAGATGCTACCTAAAGATTAGATATTATCAAATCCTTTACCAATGATTACTAATTCTTTTTTGGGTTTAAATAAGTTTAAAATTTTAATAATACTTACAATATTAAAGAGAGCTAAACAAAATATATGCTTTGATTGAGTAACTGAAAATGAATGAGAAAATATAAAGTAGCAGATTTTACCCGTAGAGAAAAGAAGAACCAACATGAAAAATAGAGCAGAAACTTGGGAATTGTTCATCACTTTTTCTTTTTCTTCTTCTCTTTCTTTTTTGTTTAATGGAAGGTAAGATGCAATTCTCCTAAATTTATAGAGAAACTAGTTGGAAATTTTCTTCAATTTTTTTAAAAATTTGCTTTAATTGGCAAGAAATCTTTTGTATGCAATTATTACCATAAAAGCAAATTATTACCGTAAAAGCAAATAATTTATTATTTTGTGGGTGTTTCCTAATAACATGTTAGAAAATACGGACATCACATATATAATAAGAGTATTTACATGTTATTATTTACTATACTAGAAGGTTAAATTAAAAGTGATTTAATTTAGTTAAAGTTTATTGGGTTTTAGTTATTAAATAAAGTATGGGTCAAATATCTGTAAATACTTTATTAACTAATTTTTAATTAATGATGGGATGATTAGAAAATAGGTTAACATGCAAAAGTTATATATTAAGGTTATAATTCCCAAATTATATATACGTAACTTTTCTAATATTTATCTTTAGAAAAGAGAAAATCATATTATACGAATTACTTGTGTATTAATTTGGAAGATCAAAACCACAATATCAAAGATTCCAAGAAATCAATGGATTCGGGTATGCTTCCACATTTAATTTTATTTTTGATAATTTGACATGATAAATCCTGGTTAACAAAGTTTTATATCAGATTTTTTTTCACAGTTCTTACAAGTGCCACCTGAGCCTCGTCGTGTTGAAGCATTGAGAATGAATTGATTCTTTGTTATTTTTGGATTGATTTGTTGTAAGGAGATTATCTCTAGAAGGTTAGTTTTAAGTGAGATTTTTTGTGACCTCTCCAATCTTTCTTGATAATCAAACCTAGTGAGTTTTTCTAGTACAATAATTTACTCTCCCTATTAAATTAACTTTTTCAAGCTGCTTCTGTGGTGATTGTCTTTGCATGGCTTGATTAGCTACTTCATATATTTTTGGTGTGCTAATAAAGTTAAAGATAATACAATATATCACTACATTTATACCCTACAATTTAATTTAATAGTACAATATATCATTAAAATTATACCTTACAAAATATTGAAAGATAAATGAAAATCAATAAAGAACACTAGAAATTTAACGGTGTTTGGAAAAGTAAACCTATGTCCTTGGACACTACCAAATATATTTCACTATAAAAGATACAAGTGAAATATTACAAAAAAATGAGAGGGAAAAAGTTGACTTATAAAGAATATGGCAAATTTGGGGATAATTTAAAGATGAAAAAACAACCTCTATTTATAATAGTATAAAATCTCCACAACTTTTTTATTTTTTAAATGTAGGATTGTAACACCTTATACCTGACCCGGTTGCTAAGCTCGAGTAATAGGACGCTACACCAATGTCTCTTCATCAACAAAGCATAAAATATCTCATTGAGATAGGATTAACATCATAATCAAATAACTATGTGAGGTTTACATCTAATTTCCCCTAGAAAAAGTTAAAATTTGCTAAACATACAATAATCAACCTTATAACAAGTTAAAAGTATGCTTAAAAGCCATTTAACATAAATTTCTAAAAGGTCACATAGGTATCGATACTCATTCGATGGTATCGATATTTTTAATAAGGGGTATTGATACCATTTAGAAAATCGACGCTATTTTAGCATTCTGTTTCTCTGCAAAAAATTAAAACCTAGCAAATTTTCAATATAAATAGAAAAGTATCAGTATTTTTACCTCAAGTACTCGAGAAATGGTATCAATACTAAAATGAGTTATTGACTTCCTACACATTTGAAATATAATGGAGGTATCGATACTAAATACTCGATTATCGATACCTCAGCAGAAAACAACAAAAAAAACACCAAAACAACACATTAACACAACTATACCTATACCAATTCAACATGCATATTAGATTCAAAGTTCGACATAAAAATATATGAAATTACAACTTAAAGCATCATCAATAGTTTAAGCTAATCAATACCAATAAACTAATGTCAAACATCTATCAATTCTTTGACTAAAAAAAATAAGTAATCATCCAAAACATCATGGCAATATTCAACCAACAAATCTACCACGTTGCCTTATTCCAACAATATTTCAAAATAATAGCTATAAATCACCTACTCAAATGCTAAATCTAACTTGGATCACTCTTTTGGAATTACTACACTGCTCACACCGCAACACTAACTGTCTGCAATATTTGGAAAGAGTGGGTGAGATTAAACAAGCTTAGTAAATGTCGAAATAACTATAAATTATACATAACATCAAAGGTTAAACAATAGCATACTACAACACGTTCACAACCATATTCTAACCAAGTCAAAATAACATATTCATGCTTTATTAAATCATACAACTAACATATACTCTCACATGTAATTACACATTACTATGATGACATGCTAACATATTTATACAATATTAATCAACTCATTTAGCTTATTCACATATTCATGCATACATCACATATTGTAATATCACTTTTTATAAAATCACATTTAATAATAATTCATCAAGACAAAACGTGTTCATGCTTTAATGGCCCACTAGATTAGCTTATATATATTCACATGCATTTACACACAACATTTCCATGTATTAATCAATTAATGATAATTTGGCAACTAGAAAACATGAAACATAAAAGTGGGCTCTGTCACCACACATTGGATACACGGATCACCATCACATCGTCTAACATATCCCGTAAATGTAGCATAAAGCTTAACACTCTCCAACACACCAACATATCCTGGTGAATGGAGCTTGGCTCGACATTCCCTTATGCCTCCAATTTGTCCCGAGGCCTCTATGCCCAAATCACAAAACACAAGGGTGAGTACTCACAATCCTATGGCATGTCAACTATATTCAACAGTTTCAAGAGATCATAAGGTCAAAATATCCACAAATACACACACTTAATTATTGTTTTAATGCACATAATCTCTATCCATATTCATAAACTCACATCACAATCTCATACACAATGCAGACTTATCAAATTCACATTTAATTGCATTTTAAGTGCCACGACTATACTCATTGAGCCATCACATATCCGTTCACATGTGAATGCATTAAAAATCAAATTATCATATACCATATACCATATACCAATATTCACTTACTTTACCTGTCACATCAGCATCACTTTCCACAATTTAACACATATGTACTTACCATTGTCTGCACACTTTCACTGCACATTTATATTGCTAACACAACATCATCACTATCATTCAGCATGTTTAATATGCTCACAACTAACACATTCACAATAGCTATCACAATATATATCACATGTCACATTTTCACAACTTAATACTCAATCCACATCACACAATCTCATATTTTGCAAACTAAACAAAGGATATAAGAAAGCTTACACTCGAAACTTAGGATAGGGGTTTAGGCTATTCCTAAGCTCCCAATTAATGCTATGAATCGTGTCTACAAGCAGCGATTCCAAACACTCACCGTTCGCGCTTTCGCCTTGTCGTCGAAAGTTTAAACTAGCTTTTCCTTGCCTTTCGCTTTACTCGTAGAATATCCTAACAACTCCAAAGCTTCATGTACAATAACTACACAATATACATAATCAATTAAAAGTCATAACACACCTCAAACAAACAAAAATGTAGGTATAATGTTCCTTCCTCTTGGAACTGAAATTTTTTACTAACAAACTTGAAACTCAAATATATTAATCTTTACTCATTCTCATTGCCTATAATCGATTACAATCATCTAATTATACATCTAAAAATAATTCTCAACCTTCAAACCACACAGAATCATGGTTTCGAAATTTTAATGTAAAATAATAATTTTTCATGAAAACTCATTAAAACCTTAGAATCTCTCAACAAAATTTTAGGAAAAGTTTAGAAACCTTCTAATCATATAAAAAAAGTTAAAAAAACACTCTGAAACATCATTTTCCTTCAAAATCCCGATTTCACCATTAAAGACCCAATTTTCGGCATTTATTCAAAACTTTTATTTCAATATATAAAAACTCAATTTAAAAGGCTAGATATCATTAAAAAATAATAAGAAAACAAAACATTACCATAATTAAAGGAGAAACGCACATTTAATTGAAAATCCAAAAAACCCACAAGTTGAGCAATAGTGAAATCAATACTATTTTTGAAGCTTTTTATGGAATTTTAGGGAAGTTTAATGCTTGGGAGATAATAGAAATCAAAGGAATTTATGTTTGAAAAATAATATAAGTAAAGGTGACAAATAGAAATCAAAGGAATTGATGTTTGAAAAATAAAATAAGTGAAGATTGCTTGAGAAAATCAATGGACGACAACAAAAAGGGTGAGGGGAGAAACTATTGTGAGTTTAAAGTAGATGGAGGGGGAAAATAGGGTATCTTTAAAACTTTGGTATAATTACTTTAAAATCACTCTTAATTTAAACCTTTTTACAAAACAATTCTCTTTTCAAAATTGATGATCTTTCCTACTTTATTTTCAAAAACTGATTTGATTTTGAAAAAGCTATAGCCAAAAATAATTTTGGGTTACCATAACTCAAAATTTCCAAACTCATTCCAAGTTAAAATTCTTAATTTACCCTCGAGACTTCTAAATCCAATTTTAGGGTGTGATAACGATTATACTATTCAACATTAATAACCCAATTTCAAGACCTCAATTGAAATCATTGTGAAAACAAATCACAACCATAAATATCATAATCAATGCCATCATCAACTGCCATAATGTAACCAAGATTATATCAATCATTGAATTATAGAATAGTAATATTAAAAGAATATGAATAGATAAAGGATTAATTGCATTAAATATCCCTAAATTATGATCATCATTTTAAATTGGCCTCAAATTTTAAAACGTTCTCATTAAATCCCCAAATTATTAATGTTAATCACTTAGGTCTTTCAATTATTAAAATAGTTAATTGAACCGTTAAATAACATATAAAATATTATGTGGCATAATTTAAAATGAAAATTTTAAAGAAAAGTAAAATATTACCGTATAACTTTAAAAGTAAAAACTAAAAATAAAGTAAATAAAAAAAAAGAATGAGTAAGTGACAAAAATTTTGTAAAAGCTTCAAAAACCAATATTTTTACAACATCTAATTTTAAATATTATTTTTTAAAACTTTTAATTTTTAAACTATGCTACATAATATTTAACATCTTATTTAACGGTTAAATCATTTATTTTAGTAATGGAAGGACCTTATTAGTTTAACTTCAATAGTTTTGGGATATAATTAGAATGTTTTATAGTTTAGGGACCAATTTGGAATGATGGCTATAATTTAAGGATGTGTGGCATAATTAACTCATAAATAAAATAACAGTACTAAAAAAGAGTGGAATCTCATTATAGCTTCTATCATATCTATGTCTACAACTACATATAGCTCCTCTTCAGCCCTTAAATAGTAGAATAATATGCTTCAGCGCACTCGAAGCTACGTCGTTCTGCATTGATAATAAAGTCGATGACAATCAAGCTGAGACTCAATCAACAAAAGAAAAATGAAGACTTAAAACAGAGAGATTATATATAAAACAAAAATGACAATCTATTTATAATAGTGTTGATGATCATAACATTAAAAACATTTGATATATAAAATTTCAGTTACCATACAATTGATTTTTCAACAAAAAAAAAGGTTACTAAAATTATTTTTTTTCAGCGTGTTTCCATAGAATTATCATTAAAAAATTGACAGCCCTATTGTGACAAAGATAAAAGGAGATAAAATATCCAAGGTACAATACAAAAGTAAACGAAGTAATAATATATAGGTAAAAATATTATGGAAGTTTTTATATTAAAAGTTAGATTTTATTTTGTCCTCTCTATTAAAAAGATGGACAAATTAGTTTATACACGTTAAATCAAAGAGCAAATTTGTTATTTTGTTAAAAATTCTATCTATTTTTACTGTTAAAAATTAATTCCTATACATCAATATGAGGTACATACCATAAATATCTGATTATTTCACTAACTACACAAATTTTTAACAATAAAAATATTTCGATCCGAGGCTAAGATTAATTTTACATATCACTTTAGTTATTGTTAGGAAACACTCTCAAAATATTAAAATATTTGCTTTTATGGTAATAATTGCAGACAAAAGATTTATTGCCAATTAAAGCAAATTAAAAAAAAATTGAAGAAAATTTCCCACTAATTCCTTTATAAATTTAGGAGAATTGCATCTTACCTTCCATTAAACAAAAAAGAAAGAGATAAAGTCATGAAAAATTCCCAAGTTTCTGTTCAATTTTTCATGTTGGTTCTTCTTTTCTCTGCTGGTAAAATTCGCTACTCTATATATTTTGTAATTCATTTTCAGTTCAGTTAGCATACATTTTATTTAGCTTCTCTTTAATATTGTAAATATAATTAAAAATTTAAAACTTATTTAAACCCGAAGAAATAAATAACTCCAACATTTGATTTATTAATTAAAGCAAAATTGTTGAATTAAACCATAGGTAAGGCATGTAGGGGAGTGTAAGTTCAAGATTATTTTAAATTTTGATTCTTTTTTTTTATATGTTTTATAATGTATTCTCAATTTTTATTTAGATATAATTTTATAATCATTTTGAAATTGCTTTCTAGTGAATATAATGTTCATTCCATCAAAAATAGTTTGTGGTGAAAACAATTTGATAAATAAAACCGTCCAAAGTAAGAATATGTATTGTTTTAAATATTGATTGAATCAAATAAGGTGAAAATAATGGGAAACAGGACACTCCTGCAGTGAAGAAATAAAATTGCCAAGTTGGAAAATACCAGATTGCTCGAGTTTATGTAAGACACGCCATGGAGTGGAGATGAAGCCGTCGGAGTTTATTTTAGGGGTGGTTGCTTATGCTCCTACCCCTGCCTTTCTTCTTAAATCCAATCCTTTTTTTATTTAATGCCAAAATCCCACCAATAAAACTCTCATCTATTGCTCTTAATTAGTTAACCAAATATCTCGTTGTCCATATAATAATTATGATTTTTTTTTTTTGGTTACGAAAGGGAAGAAATGATTACATTAGCAGGGTTTGAATTAAGGGCAAAATAAAAAAGGTTTAGATTAAATTATATATTTTTATAAAAGTTAAAACGTAATTTTATTTTTATATTAATTTATATTTTTATGATTTTTAAAAAGATTAAATTAGAATTTTAACTTTTTTTAGAAAGCTAAACTATAATTGTCACATCCCAATAGTCGAGATAGTAAATCAGGGGTTAGTGAATCGAAAATCATAATTGGGTTAAATAATTAAAATAATTAGGAATTAATCAAATAAAATATTAAAATAATTAGAATTAATAATTTTAGATTAAGAAATTAAAATTGAGTGTTCGGGAATTAATTTAGTTAAAACGAATTCTAAAAACGAGATTGAATTTGAAAATAATTTTGAAATTGTCTTTAATTAAAAAACCAGGACCAATTTGGAAAAGAGAGAAAACTGGAGGTGATTAAATGGGTAATGACCCGATTTTTAAAAATTGGGTGCCTATTTAACAATCCTCCGTCTTTTCAATTTTGAAGAACACTCATGTTTTCATCTTCTACAAAAATTTGCCAAACACCAAATCAAAGTTTTTCTTCTGGAATTAGCTAACTTTTTTTTTTATTCCTAAGCTCTCTAAACACAAAATCTCTTTTCAATTTTGAAGAACACTCATGTTTTCATCCTTAAAATACTCAAGAGATCTTCACATGTTTTAGCTTGAATTAGCTCCATAGCTCGTCGATTTTGCAAAATTGAGGTGAGATCCTAACTTTTTATAATTAAAGTAAGTGATCTATTATTTTAATTCGAGACTTAAATGATTTAATCAAGATCTCAATATATCACTTGAATTTAAATTGATTTTTGGCTTGAAAATGGTAGATCTTGTATTTCTTAGCTAAGCTTTGGCTTTAAAGTGAATTATAAATCATTTTGATCTAATTAAAAGGTATTTGATCTTAATTTAACAAAGCCTTAATGAGTTTAAGAAAATTGAAGGTTTTCCCTTTTTAAAGATCACATAAGCTTGATTTTTTCAAAAAAATTAGATCAGTGTAATTGGGTAAAATTGATGGTTTAAATATGTAATTGGATGATATTGGAATTGAAATTAAGGTTTAGAAACTAGATTTGAATGGTGAAATCGCATTTTTGGCAAACTTAGCTAGTTTTCAGTAAGTATGATAGATGAGTTGTGGTCTGCATTTTTTATATGATTTAAAAGTGTTTGAGGCTATTTATAATGTGTTTGTAATGTATTTAATGTGAATTCAAAGTGTCAGACTCGTTGGGAGGTTCTACAAGCAAGGACAAAGGTAAACAAAAGCTTATTTGAGCTTTTGCCATTAAAGTTAAGGTTGCAAGGTGAGTAGTTTGGTGTGCTACAATTATGTAGAAATCAAAGTGTTAAAAGGGGAGCTTAGATAGCCTAATCACCTATACTAATTTACATGAGTAAGTGTTTCTACCTAATCTAATGATAATTTGCAAATGATGCTTAAATGTAATATATTCCTATACTAAGTTTTGTGAGTAAGTATTTCTACTTAATCTAATGATGATTTGCAAATGATGCTTAAATGTGATATATTATGTGATGTATATTGAGATGACAATGAAAATGTTATGTGTTTATGATTGAATATGATATGAGACTTGAATATGTGATATGAACATGAGTTGTGTGACATGTGAAAGTGTGTATAAAATAATAAGTATAAATGTTTAAGTGGATATGTTGGAGGCTATGATTGGTTGTGTTTGGTGGGTGATAGCTTTATACTACACATTATATTGGTCATATTTGGAAACCCGGTTATCCAATGTAATATATTTTGTAAATATGTTTCATGATTACATTGTGCCAACATGTCAATGTGAATGCTACGAGTTATGCTTGCTTGCTTACTATGATTAATTGTAATAGTATGCTTTCTTTTAACTTTGGATATTGTGACTACTTGTGGCAATCGTTAAGCACTCATTGAGCTTGAAAAAGCTCACACTCTTTTATGTTTATTAATGCAAGGATATAGCTAAAACAAGGAGGAGAAGTGAGCTACCAAGTGATCCAAACCAAGGCAAATTACCTTAAGTATGTTTGATGTGTTTCCGACTTAATAAGGAAGGCAATGTAGGACTAATCTAGAGGGCTTTAGACTTTGAACTGTTAATAGTTTGTAATTGGACATTGTGGATTCTTTAATTGGTTTGATTTGGAGCTTTTATTATTACTTCAAATAGATGATTGAATGGTAGATTATGAAAGCTTGATGAATGGTATATGAGTAATTGTTCGACTAACATTTAAGTGCAAGTTGAAGAGCCATAGATTATTAAGGTAAGTCTTATATGTTTTATGTATGATTTGGGAATTAATCATGAGTTTAGTATGCATGAAATATAAAATTGGACAAATTACATAAATAGTAGGTGGTTTGTGAACTAATTAAATGATGATGATTTTATGAAAAGATGCATGATGTTTTAATGAATCTTCCTAAACAATATTTATACATATTACTCTACTATACTATTCTCAACCTTATGAAATGGTGTTTTCCAACATTTTAATACATTACAATTTAGATCTAATCATTTATTTTAAAATAAAATGGTTTCTAAAATCTTTTCAAATATAACCTTTTAAATACCCTATCACCTGCATGAATGTTTAATTGAAGTTTTTAGACTATTTGTTTGTTAAAAATTCAATTTACGAATTATGCTAATGACTTGATGATCAAAGTAGCACAATAGAAGCATGACTTTAGGTTATCAAATATTCCATAAATAATTGTGGGAGGTGTGTTTGGTAATTGGTGTGCTTTGTGGTGGTTTTAATAAAGAGTTACTTCGGTGGCTAACGTGACGTTCGAAATTCAGGTCGAACCGTCCCGACCAAATTTGGGCTGCCACAATAATTCTACCATACATTAAATTTTAAAAGAACAAAGCAACAATTTCCCATTTTAAAAAGCGCTAGGAGGCAAGTCTCTACTTCCCTCCCTAATTTGGATCCTCAGAAGTGAGATTAAATTTTGATGAGAATAGGATTTACCTCAATTATTATGATTTGATAATTTAGATCGCCTACCCTTAAATGAACATCTTTCTGAATCTAATTCTCAACATTCTCATTATAATATTACCTATTAATTTTTATATTTTTTATTTAAAAACAATAAGTTTAAAATTATTTTTCATATTATTCATAGAATTTATAAAAGTTATAAAATAATTTAACATATTTTAATTTATATATACAACATCGTACAGGTAAGCAACTAGTTTAAGAATATTAAAAAGAAAATGATTGAAACCCCCTATTTTTAAAAAAAATTATCACATGAATTTTAAAATTTTAATTTGTAAAATTCCTCATCTGGAATGAATTGATATATATCCTAAGCAAGAAATGTTACATTTGGACACTAAGACTACTTAACATGAACATCAATTTCAAAACTTTATTTTAACATGAATAGACACATTCGAAGCTAATTAAGTCATTTCTAGGCTCCTTTTAAAGTTTAATTACAAGCAGGGACCATTTGGGGCTTATTCTGGTCAAAATAGGGTAAACATGGTCAACCTCGCAACATTGGAAAATGGGTGTCGCGACACTCATAGCTTCTAAAAACTACTTAAAATAAAGATTGATATGGGCAACAAGGTTGAATAGTATCATTTCACTTACCACATTTTCTTTAGTCAATTTTCATACATTTCCATTCATTAATCACTAACTTTGCCCATTGCAGACTTGAACGAACGAGAAGAATATAAAAAATATAATCATAAAATATATGAGCGTGTAAGTGTTAGATTATCACGACAACTAATAGTGTTAGGACACGAGCACCGAAGTGCTAAATTCACGAGCACGCTAAGGAATTCCTAGTGGCATGCCATTTATATCCCGCAAGTTCAAAACTTGTCTAGGGCTTTAACATTATTATAAATCCAATATTCATCACAAGAGCAATAAAGTTTTATAATTTCATAGTCACACATAACTTTCCAACATTTTACAATTTATTCATTTTCTTCACACATATATTCACATCAATAATAACTACATTTATTTACTACTTCCTTGAATTACTCATATATTTATTAAGTTACAAATGCTCAAATTCATGACATTATCACTTACATTAGCATAAAATTTCATAACCTAATTAAGTAAGAAGAATTCTAAAGTACTTACAAATTTGGCTAAATTATACTTCCTTTAAGCTTTGTCTACTTGCTTTCCCTTGTCTAAACTCCTTGTAGATTCTTCCTTGTCTTTCTCTTTATTTCAGATCAATATCATAAAATATACGATATCAATATTTTAAATCCACAACATTTTCATGCTCAAATGATCAAAGTAAACATGAAATTATTACCAAATCCTGATGATTTTAACTTAAAATCTTAATTTCTAATATAATCTATATTTTCTCTCTCTTCAAACATGAACCCACCACTTTTATTTAAAAATATAAACTTGTTAGGTTGTAAAATACTTAATATAACTAAGGTTTTTTAGAGAAATTTGATGGTTTTGAGTTTGAAAAGACCTGGAGGACTAAATTGTAAAAAAATAAAAATTCTTTTTATCCAATGGTGTAATGTGAATAACGAAAAAGATGGAGAATTCTCTTCATCCTTCTTTTAAAATTTAATAAAATAAAATAAATAAAACAATTCAATTCAATATAAATATAATAATAGTCGATGAAAACTAAATATTATTATAACTAAAAAAAATCTATCCATCATAGTTATTCTCTTGATCTTGATAAAATTCCTTTTTATGTCTTCACACATTTTACACTTATTCAATTTAATTCTTTTATATTTTTAATTTCTCGCCTTGACCCTAACACTTTGGTAAATCTTACAGTTTAGTCTACACCTCATATTAATATTTCTCAATATATCAATATTTTAAATTTTCTCTAGTCTCCTACTATCTTCTCCACTAACACTTTTAAATAACATTTTATTTATTTTGACAAATTCGACTCATAATTGCTCAACATAATACTGTTACAACCACAGGGTTTTCGAGAATGTTACAAAGTTTAACTTTTTTTTATACAATATTTAGTGTTGGATATGGAGTCACATGATCTTAAACTCGTGTTAAATTAGTGTTTGACAAAAGTTTTAACCACCGGTTCATATAAATCAAAACAAACTTCAAGCTACTTTTAGTGGGTGTTTGGTTGGCCGAATCTAACATTATGGCATGTAATGTCACAGATCAAAATGAGATTATTGTGTTGAGATTCTCAACATTTTGACTATCTCATAATCTTATATTATTAAATAATGATAAGATGTTGTAAGAGAGGATGTAATCTCACATTTTTAGACTATCTAATATTTTAAACAGAATCTAAAATTGAAGTTAAAATTACCCTTTTATTCTTATTATATTAATCAATATAATTCTTTTTCACACACAAAAAATAATTATAATTAAAAACCAAAATCTCTTATTTTTTCTTATCATTTTCACTCAGTAACTTTGACAACCAAAATATAATTGAATTTTTAATACAACAATTTGATAATTCAAATATATTTCAATTTAAAAAATAGTAAATATATTGGGTTTTTTACCTATATAATATAAAATAATAAAAAAATACAAAAATGGTACTAAGGCCAAGTTATTAACGAAAATGGTATGGGCAGCGTGGTGCCGCCTATGGCAGAGGCATGACCACCCTACCACCTGACACAAACAGTTGAAAAAAGTAAAAAAAATAAAAAAAAATCTGAAAAAAATTGAAAAAATAAAATAAAATACTGGTATTGTCTCTGTCAAAGGCGGCACTGGTCTTGCCTCTACCAGAGACGGCACCAGTTGATGACGTGGCAGAGGTAGCACCGACACCCCAATCCCCTATTTAACACCTCAGTGTTAAAACGAAGCACACAGCAGTGAAAAAAACTTGCAGAAGAAGAGAGGGAGGGAGAAGAGAAGAAAAAAGAAAGAAGGAAAAAAAATTTCAGCAAAAAAAATATTACAAAAGAGAAGAGAGGGAGAAAGAAGAGAAGAAATAAAAGGTATCTTTCTATTTTTTTTTTTTGTTATTTTTAAATAGAACAGATTATGATAAGAAAAAATTATTTTGTTAGTATTAATATAGTTTGTTTAGTGTTATTTTTATGTTTTGTTTTAAAAGTTATTTTGTTTATTATGATTTTTTAGTAAGTTTTGTATTTAGATTAATTATGTGTTTATTGTGAATATTATGTTTTATTTTAATATATTTAAAATTGCATATTGATTAATTAATTTTTTATTTAAGTAATTTATTTGCTGTTCAAAATTGTTTTGAGAAATTTTGTTTATTTTTTAACAGAATGAGTATTGAAGATGGATAATCAGTTTTTCGTATGCGTTATTTCAATGGAATCATCTTGACAACAACCGTTGGATGCATATTTGAATGTCGGCAAAAAATAGCAATGAGATTTAATAGAAATGTCTTGTTGGATGATATGAAGGGAAGGATTAACGCAAAAATTGTTAGACGTTGTGAGAGAAATATCTCGAAACTTTTTTACAAGTTTCCAATTTCGACAGATCCCATCAAATTCACCGAAATGGAACTTGTAGACGACGAATACGTGGAGAAAATGATCGCTCTTTACTGTGGGAATGGGAATGACAAAAATGCACCGATTCACTTATTTGCTGAGTTAGCCGGTATGGAGCAAAATGATGATCTCAATGCATATGATGAAGAACACGGAGCTCAAGAACCGTGCATGGTGGCTCCAACATCGTACGTTGATAGTGGGTCGACTATACGTAGGATTGATATCGATCTTAATGTTACACCCAATATTGATGTGGCTGGTGATGATGGATACAATAGTAGTGATCCTTGTGATCAAGAGGTCGATAGTGATACTGATCCCGATGTGGACGATGTCCCCGATGATATTGACGATGAAGACGTGAATGGCAATGGAAACATTAACGCGTCATCGGTCGGGAACCAGATGCGACGCATTATGATACACAATAATCCTGGGCCACACATGTCGCTCATAAACCCCGACGCGGCGCATGCAGCTGAGTTCTCGGAGTACCCTGAAATGCTTCCTGCTCACCAGCTGACCGTAAGTTCGGAACCTGAGGAGTTGTTCGTAGGCCAGAGATTCGAAAGTAAAAAAGAGTGTATTTTTGCTATTAAGCGGTATAGCATGAATATATCAGTGGATTACAAAGTTGCAGTGTCTAAATCGACATTATATATTGGGGACTGTTAAAAGTCGGCAGAAGGCTGCAATTGGTGGGTACGAGCTGCATTTATTCAAAATTCGCAGATGTGGGAGATACGCAAATTTGTTGGGCTTCACACATGCACATCAACACGTATGTCAGAAGATCATCGAAAACTTGATTCCAAAACTATCTGTACGTGTACCATGCCAATGGTGAAGGACATGCCGACAATTAAAGTTTCAGAACTAATAGCCGAAATGCAGGCACGATTTTAGTATCGAGTATCATATCGAAAGGCGTAGATAGCTAAACAGATGGCAATAGAGCAATTGTATGGGGATGTCGATGCGTTGTATAACGAGCTACAGGGATGGATAGCCACTATGCGAGAGTATGTACCGGGGACTGTAATTGAGTTACGGACATGACCTTGTTACGGCTCGGATGACCAATTATAGTTAGGAAAAAGATTTTTTCATCGGATATTCTGGACTTTTGATCCATGTGTACGTGCATTTCCCCACTGCTATTTGTACAAGTGCATGAGACCTGGCTATATGGAAAATATACACAGATCTTACTTTTTGCGGTTGCTCAAGAAGGCAACAGGAACGTGCTCTCGATAGCATTTGCCATTGTAGATAAGGAGAACATGGAATCGTGGGAATTCTTCCTTACCAATCTGCGGAGGTATGTTATTAACAACGATAATATTTGTATCATCTCTGATAAAGGGAAAGGATTAATTGTTACCATTAGACGTTCCAGTGTACCATGGAGATCCGTTTACTGCATTCGACATATCGCGACTAACTTTCATCGAGATTATAAGAATGCAGACTGGAAGAGACAAGTTTTGAAAATGGGTAAATGATTACCTTATATTTTCAATATAAGCTTTAATGTTTTAGGGCAATACTGTAACTTATCTTTTCTTTATACATATACAGTGCGTGAGCTAGAGCCACATATTTTTCGCCAAAGACTGATTTGACTTGAGAGTAACATGGAAGGTCAAATGAATACATCTTTCCGACTGTGGTTGGGTACTATAGAGCCGTGGCAATGGGCTCAAAGTTTTGACGAGGGCTTTCGTTGTGGTCAAATGACCACAAACTTAGTGGAGGGGGTCAACGTTGTGTTTTTGAAAACACGACATCTTCCGATTTCATCTATCTTCTTGGCTACATTCTACAGGTTGGCTACCTTGATGCCAAGAATGGGTCAGCAACAAGTCAACCAGGTGGAGGCAGGACACGTGTTTGTTGAAGATGTTAGAGATGCAATGGTTGTAAACCGTCAGATGGCGAGGTCGATGAATATAGAAATATATTCACGACTCCTTGAAACACTTCGTGTTACGGAGACCATTGGTTGTCGACCCGGCATACCACCTAGGTCCTATGGAGTTGATCTCCGGAACAGACGGTGCGATTGTAAGAGATTCTAAACACTTCATTATCCATGTGCGTATGTCGTGACAGCGTGTGCTAAAGTGAACCTTAATGTTGAACAATTTATCAATGACGTATATACACTTGAGCGCACGTTACGTGTCTGGGAAAATGAGTTCCCCGTCTTGCCTGACCAATCTACGTAGGAGGTACCTCTGACGACTTTCGAGCTTGTCCCAGACAGAAGGCTACGCAAGAATCCGATAGGTCGTCCGCAATCATCCAGAATCCGCAATGAAATGAACATTAGGGAGAAATTTGACGGTAAGCGTTGTGAATTATGCAGGTTAGCTGGTCATTCCTGGAACAAATGTCCGCAGCGAAACTATCATGTTGGACAATCGTCACGATCCGGTAGGAATTAAGCTTATGTTGTAATATATTTAATTTATATAAAAAAATTATATTGCAAAGTTTGTTCCAATTTTATTAATGTTTTAATGTATTTAATTTATATAAAAAAATTATATTGCAAAGTTTGTTCCAATTAGATTAATGTTGTAATGTATTTAATTTATATTAGTAGACTAAATTTGTTACAAGTTTTAGTGTTTTAATGTTAAAAAATGTCCAAATTAATCTAATTTACGTTATGGTCAAATATTGTTCCACTTTTCAAAGTTCCAATTAATCTAATTAAATATATCAAAAAAATACAAACTTTTTAATATCAAAACCCCAAGAGACCCCTAAAATTGATGGTTCGATACTGTGGTCCTAGGAGTATATTTCTGCAGAGGTCGACATTCACGTTGTGGGTGATTGCGACGACCAACATCCTCTTCAGTCACAGGTGAGGGTGTCTGATACATAAAAGAAAAATCATATGGCTCGAATGGCATCGATGAACTTGAGCCGGAAGGAGTGCAATGCTGCGGTGGATACAACCCAATAGGAGTGGAGTACTGCAACAGATAGGGGCCGGTGGTAGTGCTATAATGCGGTGGATATGGGTCGGGAGAAGTGCTGTGCTGCGATGGGTACGACCCAAAGATATCAAACCCGTAATGGTATTCGCCCTTTGACGAGCCCGAAAAATAGTCATTACCCAGCAAATCCGGATGATAAGAAGTATCGGCCGAATGTGAATGCGATGACGAGCCCAGTAAATAGTCATTACTCTGAAAACTCGGATGATAAGAAGTATTAGCCGAATGTGAATACGATTGCTCAGACTTGGCCTCCGGCTCTGGGTCAAGCTCGGGATCTGGCTGTGCATCAGGCTTTATATCGGCCATTGGCTCGTATGCCTCAGATCGCTGCACATGCGGGGGGATTATAGCCGACTTCCCTCTAAGTAAATATGGCTTCCCCATGCTAGAGTACCATTGTATGTACTCTAACGATGGTCGCAAATCGGAAGAAATATCCATCTGAGGTCTTTGAGCCATCCGATTCTTCCACACCACAACAAATCTCTGGTGCATAACCCCCCAATGTTGTCCATGTTTCCCTTTCTTATTGATGTCGTGAACCTCCCCCACTTGCATTGGCGGATCCGGGATATATTGGATGCAACCAAACTGTCGTAGTACTCGATCCCCGTGGTACCACTCGACTACATTGAAATTGATAATTGGTGCGTTAGTACACCACAATTGAGAATCAACGTAGGCAGACGAGGGTATAATAGCCGCAATTTCTGGTCTACGATATGGCATCCATATAAACTGCATGATTAATACCATGGTTAAAATTTAACACCGTTCAAGCAAGATATACAAAGCAATTACATGTCATGAATATTTGAATAGCTTACCCCTTCCTCGGCATGTTGTTTAATCATTCGACGATATATCGGGACAGTGTACGACCTCCCGATACCCGGATAAATACTCTATCTACGAAAATAATTTTCAAGTAAATATAATATCTTTAGAATAGTATCATTATAAAGAAATTGTCAATTGCTAACAAGTTAAATTTTATCACCTGTTAATTAGCGGAAATATGTATGGTTGGTGACTAACCGATGCCAAAAATGGCATCCGATAAAGAGCCCATGATTGCAACAATACAAGGCATCCACCCATGTCTACGGCATCAGGCTTTGTCATCCGACAAAGCTCACGATACAACATAGCCAGAACTGCGAACCCCAACTATACGAGCGAACATTATGCAAATCAGCTAATAGAGGTAAATACTGGAGATGAACCTTGTTGTTGTTGGAATTGGCCATCAGTACACCCCCTATGATATACATAACGTACGCTCGAGCTACACACACCAACTCTTATCCAGTGGCATTAACTGATAAATGCTGAAAATTGGCTTTTAGCCATGTAAATTTCAACTCCGAAAAAGTAAAATCAGCACCGCCGGGCGAGGCTCCTAGTAGACTATAACAAAATGCGGCCGGCTCAGCTATCGCACTTACACCCGTGACGGCATCCCCGTCAATTGAGAGCCCAAAGTACAACGCAACATCCTCTAGAGTGACAGTGCACTCCCCACATGGCAAATGAAAAGTGTGGGTCTCCGGTCGCCAACGCTCGACCAATGCAGATATTAAATCATACCGCAAATCGAACGTCCGGGTCAATGCTGTTAACCCGAATCCAGCTAGCTCTAAGTAGGGCATCAGTCGTGCATCTGGGGAATATCCTAAACCATTCACCCGACCCCTTAATACGCGGTACGAGTCTTGACAATGTTAAATTACAGACAATAGTTATAATAATATAATTTATTTCCTTAAATTACGTAAATTTTTTTAATGGAACTTGTGATTAACAAATAACAATATTTTACCATCTTATTAACTGTGTCATATATGTGAGGAATATCCTTCTTGATCAATGAAGCCATTGCGATCCCTGCAATTTCAACATAAATTTCGATTAGTAATTTTAATGTTTGATGGATTTTAAATATTTATTAAAATAACTAAATTTTATATATTGCTTTTAATTACAAAAAATAGCAAACAGTATTTTCAACAACATATTTTTTTGCTATACTACATTAAAAAAATAAATATATCCAACTCAAATACAAATATTTTTATTATAATTTAAAATATATAAAATAAGTAAAATATTTTGGTTTAAAATATAATATATTTAATAAACCCGGCATGTAGTTCAATATATTTTAATTTAATTTATTGGGAAATAAAAAATTTTCATATAATATTTTAATTTAATAAGTAAAATATTTTAATTAAATTCATTGGGAAATAAAAAATTTTCGTATTTCTAAAATTTTTAAAATTTTCGGATTTTATTTTTTTATCTTATTTTAGTACATAATGTTTTAAATGTATTATTTTAGTATTTTTAAAATAACCTTGATTTTGTCTCTTTATTTGTATTTCTAAAATATTTGGATTTTAATTTTTAAAATAAACTATTTTAGTATTTTATTTTTTATCTTATTTTAGTACATAATGTTTCAAATGTATTATTTTAGTGTTTTTTAAATAACCCTAATTTTGTCCCTTTGTTTGTATTTTAAAAATATTCGGATTTTATTTTTTAAAATATACTATTTTCGTATTTTATTTTTTATCTTATTTTAGTACATAATGTTTCAAATGTATTATTTTAGTGTTTTTTAAATAACCCTAATTTTGTCCATTTGTTTGTATTTCTAAAATATTCGGATTTTATTTTTTAAATATACTATTTTCGTATTCTATTTTTATCTTATTTTGTACAGTACATAATGTTTCAAATATATTATTTTAGTGTTTTTTAAATAACCTTAATTTTGTCCCTTTGTTTATATTTTTAAAATTTTCAAATTTTATTTTTTAAAATATACTATTTTTGTATTTTATTTTTTATATTATTTTTATACTATTTTTCGTATTTTATTCTATTTTTTTCATATTCTATTTCTTTTCGTATTTTATTTTTTCATTAATATATTTTTTCATATTTCCTTTTTTATACTATTTTACAAAAAAAACCACATCACATAAAAATAAAAAAATTAAAATAATCAAAATATAACATGCCAAAGAAATTTTATAAAAAATATATCTAATCAACCTGAAACACACTTAACAAATAAGTTACATAAAATAATAATAATAAAGCGTTCTTTACACATAACATACATAAGTTTTTTTACTTCAATAAAAATTAAAAATAAATTAGGAATGAATGAATAAAAATATAAAATAAATACAAACATACCTTAATATCTCTTTTTAATCAAATAACACCTTGCAAAAAAATAAATTTACAAATTAAATCTAAATTAAATCAAATTCAAATCAACAATAATAATAGTGTAGTGTCTAAAATACTTGCTTAAAAAAAATTTACTCTTTTTTTTCTTCTTTTTCCTTCCCTCCCTCTTCTTCTCCTTCTCTTTTTCTTTTTCTTTTTTCTTCCCTTCCCTCACGTCTGGTTACTCCTTTTTCTTCTTCTCTTCTTTCTTTCTTTTCTCTCCTTTCTTCCCCAAATGAGCTAGGGGACCATAATATATGGTCCCAAACAGAGAAGAAGCCAAATCCTTCCAAAACCCCCATGATTGAAAAGTCACATTCGGTGGCAATGGAGCAGTGGTGACGCCACTGGCACTGGCACCATTGGTGCCGCCTGTGGCAGGCCCACCACCAATATCTGCAGCCTTTTTTTTCTTCATTTCAGCTTTTTTTTTTTGTTTTGTGTCAGAGACCAAGGTAATGCCGCCTCTGGCGGTGGCGTGACTACCCTGGGCATACCATTTTAGTATTTAAATTTAAAGTTGTATTATTTAAGTTTTTTCTTTTAATACCATATAGGTAAAAAACCCAAATATATCCTAAATAAAATAAATTAAAACTAATGCTTATTTTTAATATAAGACTTAAAAGTTTAAATTTTCTATCAAATATATTGCAATCAACATTTAATAACTTCATATTCTCTACTGCAAATTTTCAAATTCAATAATTATAAATTGAGTGTTGAAAAAAATTATAAATGATTTATTATATTTTCATCAAATGTTATAATTTTTTTAGTTTAAATCTCCAATCATATTCAACTAGACTTGTTTATAGGTCAAGTTATTCGTCCAGACCCGAAGACCTGTTTGAAAGTCGAGAGGGTTTGGACAACAATATTAAGCCCAAAAGATGGACTTGAGTAAAAAAATTAGGCACATTTAAAATTTAAAAAAAAACCTATTAAAGAAAATAAATTTAAACAAGATAAAATTTTATAATAAGAAAATATAGTATAAATTGTTTTTAGATAATACTATATTTCAGTAACCAAATATTTAAATTTTACATTCTAACCACATGAGCCACCATATTTTTATTACGAAACGTAATTCAATTGGTATTTTAGCTTCTTCTTTTTCTTTTTTTTTAAATAATCTTATTATAAGTTTTTGATCATATTTATTCTTTTTTTACACAATACTTAGAATTACTTATACTCCCTCCTTAATCTATAAATAAGTGGATAATGCATTTCAGTACACTCAAACTCACATCCTCTTATATTGACAATAATTTCTATAGTAATCGAGCTAATACTTAGGGTGAGTTTGGATGGGCGGTACGTTTACCTGCGGTTAATGTAAAAATAGCGATGATGATAAGATTAAATACTGTAACAATACTATAACGTAAAAAATAAACTAAACGCACCGCACCACACACCATAACATTACCGCCCCATACCCACTCTCAATCCGCAATTACTATATTAGCGTTAATTTTACACTCTTTGTTCACGGAACGGTATGGCATGGGCTGTGGAAGTACTATTCGGGTTTACATTTTTCGTTGGACCCAATCACTAAAGTCCCTTGTGTAATTAACGCTAATCGTGTAGCCAAACGTTTGAGATTTCTTCCATTTCTAAAACCCTTCCTCCTATAAACCCTTTTTCTTATAAACTTGAGCTCAGCCCTGTAGCTCTTTCGTTTCATTTCTCAAATTAAAGGTTGAAATCGATGTAAATTACTCTTTGTTTTCCTTTCTCAAATCCCAGTCTCTACGCAGCATTCTTCTCACGAGCTTTCATGGTTAGTCTCTCTTTTCTCTCTGAGGAATTTTTTCTATATCTTATTCTTCTTTGGTAAGTGTTTAAAGTGTTTGATTTTTTGTCTCAATGAGCTTAGATGCTGTTGTTACAATTTTTTTCATTCCTCGGCATAAATACCCATCTTTTTTTCTTTTTCTTTTTTTTTTTGCGATTTGATTGTTTTCCCATGTTTTCCTTTGTGGTTTTAGGTGTCTCTTCTAGGTCAAATAATAACTTTTATTTTCTAAGAAATACTATGAAACTTAATCATTTGAGTCTTTTGATGGATTCTTTCTGACTTTCTTTATGTTTGAAGAATCAGAGTCTCTTTGAAGTTTGCCATGGCGAATGAACTTTTTTCTTAAATTGATTAGTAGCATTGATGATATGGAGCAGTTGAGTCCAGTTTTTATGCTTACAGAGCTTTTGGTTTTCATAGGTTCTGTTTGTTTAGTTGTTAAAGAAAAGGATGGTACAAAAACAAAACCACATTTTTATTAAATGAATAATGACTTGAATGAAACCCACATTTAAGCTTAATTGATAATTGTTTTTTCTGCAACTACAAACTTTACACATTTCTTTTCAAATAGAGGCACATCTTCAACAAAATTTTTGCTTGCGCCCTCATATTTTAATCATGATTGCTTACCCTAACTCTATCCTCTCTTTTTTTTCTTTTGGGCAGTGAAATGCTTGCATATTGCTTTCCTTTAATCATTCAGCTATCAAATTACAAAAGCAGGATTATCCATAACATTGGTTTGCTTGTGGGTAATTTGAAGTATAGGAGAACATATTCCAGCCAGAATCTATTTGAGCCAGTTAGTGGAAGGCTCATCACTAGTAGTCAATTTGTTAATCACCCTTCTCAAAGAAGTTTTAGTCAATCTAGTTGTTATCAGAAATTCGCACATGCTGAAACTCATTCTATCCTTCGGTCCAGTAGTCTTCAGCATCGGTTCAAAAATTGGCAAGAACTGAGAAAGCATAAATTGACAGCTAGCACATTTGCTGGGGCTATAGGCTTTTGGCCTTTGCGAAGGACCCAGCTCTGGCTAGAGAAACTTGGGGCGATTGAGCATTTTTCTGGTAACTTAGCTACATGTTGGAGCAATATCAAAGAAGAGGAAGCACTTGAAAGATATAAACTGATTACTGGGAATACAATTGAGTTTCCTGAATTTCAGGTTTATGGTAAGATGAATCCTGAAGACAGTTGGTTAGCAGCTTCACCTGATGGCTTGGTGAACAGGTTTGTTTATGGGTTGCCTCCTGGGGGAGTATTGGAGATAAAATGTCCATTTTTTGGTGGGGATATGAGCCAGGCTTTCCCTTGGAAGCGCATCCCCCTCTATTGCATTCCACAAGCTCAGGGTTTAATGGAAATCATGGACCGGGAATGGATGGATTTCTATGTTTGGACTCCTAACGGAAGCAGTCTATTTAGGATTTACCGAGATGTAAAATACTGGAATGTTCTGAAATCGGCACTCTCTGACTTTTGGTGGAAGCATGTTCAACCAGCTAAAGAAATATGCAGTAAAAATGTGATAACAGATCCCCTCATAGAATTAAAATCACTAAGGCCAGACTCGAGGCATGAATCATGTGGCGATATAGTTCGTCAAAGCAAACTTATAGCTGATAACTCCAATTTATTGATTTGTGAAATAAATGGACAACTGATAACCTGATTTGATGACTGAGATATTGAATTTTAAACCAAGTCTAATTCATTAATACCAATGCTTATTTGAGGTTTTAACAATTATTGAAAATTTTGGTTACCATGAGTTTCCTCAGAGGAAGAAGATCAAGTTTGGAAGTGCTCGTTCATTATGGTTCTTTTTCTAGATGTATGAAGTTACTATTAGGGGCATTTCTCCCTTTAGTTGGACAAAGCTGAATGCCTATGGTTGTTGCAAGAGTTCACGGGAACCTCAGCTGGTAAGTGAATATTGAGAAATGAAGAAGACTATATTGCTAAATTGGGTCTTCTGAAGTTTGCAATCCATCATGCTTTTAATTGTATGATAATGTGTGTGTGTGTGTGTGTGTGTGTGTGTGTGTGTGTGTTTTTTCCCTTATGATGCTTAAAATGCTCTGGAATGGAAAAGCTAACTCTTGGTTGAATCTGGTTCACGTTGGCATGAAAGTTGGACAGCAAAATCTTGGAGGCACATTCCTAATAAAGCATTGTTACATGGTTGTAGCAACTTCTTGACTAGAGGCTGGCATTGATAATGTTGCACTAACCTTGGAGAGGCTACAAGTATTCAAATCAATGAGCTTATACAAGGAATTGCCTGGCTCATATATTTGATGATCCTCCAGCCTGGCTGATTTCTGTTGTAAGAAGTCATCCTTTCTGGTTGTTTGGCTCTAAGTCTGTCTCAGTTGTAATTTCAACTTCAGAGGGAGATAGGAAACCTTGTTGGGGACCTAATACATTTTATTTAGGTCCTATTTCTTATTTCCTGGAGTGGACAAATGTGGGACATTTGAAGAAAGAGGCTACAAATTGACCTTTAGGCAATGGTAGAAAGCTGATCAAGGGAAAATCCTGCAGCCAACTGATCTTTAAGGGGACTATAGGCCTTCTTCTATGTAGATTCAATGATGACTTATCTTAAGGTTAGCATTTCTAGTTACATATCTTATATTGGGGATGGGAAGAAGAAGTGCTTAGAAGCATGCTTGCTACAGATTCAAATGAGACTGATTTGTCATGATAGGTGTTTCCAAAATGTAATCACTCAACTTTTACTAAAGTGAACTACCTATGTGTTTTCTTGTGCTATATGTTCTGTATCTATTACATATTTAAACGTGTAAATTAGAGATGTCTGCCATTAGATAACTGTTACTTTGAGGATACCATCGTTTACAAATGCAAATTTTTGTCTGCTGCCACATTAGCAGTAGCATCACTATTACTTGTTCCTTCGATGTTTTGTCAGTGTCCCGTGTGCTTTTGAATTCCATACGCCATACTCCTGCTGAAATGAATGGATTTTCACACAAAATGAAGAAAGCTTAATACATAGAATCAGTTGAATGCAAGATTAGTGACGCTTGATTGTATATGAAAAAGTATAGAAATAAGTTTGTTGAAGCCCATCTTCATGGACTCTTTTATGAAACGAAGTGTAATGTTTACTTTGGTTGCAGCGTAGTGCATGACCTGGGAGATGCATTGCCATGGGGTTTAGTTCTTCGGTATCTGCCTGATTGGATTCATCTGGCTTCAAGCTGTTATGACAATCTTTATAAAATCATTTGGCTGAGGAGCTTTATGTGGATTCATGATATGAGGTATGATTAAGACAGTAGAATTCAATATATTATTCTACACGATTGGTGTCAATTGAACCATTTTAATCATTTTGATTCTAAAAATATTATGATGTACAAAGGGGTGTATGTATGATATGTAGATGATCCACTGCTTGAAAATATCATAAAAACACTTGGAAGTAAAGGCCTTCCCAATTTCAGACAGAATCCCATCCCACAAACACCCATTGTTCAATTAGTAGGATTTATGATATGTTTGATGATGGTCGATTTTTGAAATAGATGTTTTCTATGACGATTCTTTTTTTTAATGTATATCAAGTTATGTTCCTTGGATTCATGTGTGAGTGTTAGATATATAGGTTGCCAGTTGTTATTGTTGCTGATATGTGTGCATGATTGTTCTTTGCCGACCTGATGAACTCATATTAGATGATAACCAAACATATTTGCAGAACTTGAGCAGATGATTGAATAAATCAGATGTGCATTTGGTTTCAACTTCTTTATTATGTTGATTAGTTGAATTAATATTATTTTACATCAAGAAGTTAAAATTACTTTTAAATCTTAATTTTCCTTTTCATAATTCAAATTGTTTATAATCTAACAAAAAGTATATGTCAAAATTTTCAACAATAATTTTTTTTTTTAAATATGGTATTTTACATATATTATTTTATTTATATATGTAAATATATGTTGTTTTGTGCGAAAAGCTCATCCTTTTTGAGTAGCATAGTTGTTCTCGATCATAACAGCTGGGTGAAATTAACTTCTATTTCGAGTTTGAGTTGTTTTAGATTCGGGTCTAAAATTTTCAAATTTCGAATTTAATTTTTTGGCTTTCTTTATTTCAGATTATTTGTTTCTATCATTCAAATGTTTTAAGTTCAATTTAATAATTTTCAAAAATAAAAATAATTAAATCAAAATTTAACAAATTATTTAATATTACTAAAAATAAATATAGAAACGTAAAAAAAAAAAAATCGAGTCTGCTTAATCTTATCCGATGATGTTAGTTACACGCAGATAAATACGACAGCCCAAGAAGAAGAAAATTCGTGAATTTCAAGAGAAGGAATGGCGACACCATCGAAGAACATGAAGGCTTTCTACAAGCAAAAGAAGAAAAACCCAACGGGAGGCATCTCCAAATCAAAATCCTCAAAGGCAACCAAACCTGCCCCATGGCGTTTCTCTGGATCTCAAAGGTCAGTCTCTTTTTTCTTTTCTTTTCTTTTTTTTCTTTTGCCCCTCAAGAAATGGGTATTTTATAAAACCGAAACAATGTTTGTGAGAAGCAGATGATGATATTGAAGAGGAAGAGAAAGCGTTAAGGGAATTCGACATGAACATGGCGTACGGACCATGCATAGGGATAACGCGGCTGGGTCGATGGGAAAGAGCACAAAGATTGGGGCTAAATCCTCCTAAAGAAATCGAGAAGCTTGTGAAAAGTGGTAAGGTGAAACTACAATCATTATAGGGGAAACCATTATGGTTGACATGGAATGTGGGGAATCCTTTGGAATCAAGCTGGTTGGTTATATGTTATTTCAACTCAGTTTAATTGGAGATCATATGTTTCATCTATTACTCTTTCCTTTAAATTCCTTTCTCAACAAATATAAAGATGTTATATTCAAGTGCAGGTAAACATTACAAAAGATCATATACTAAAATAACTTCACACATGATGGAATTTAATGTACACAGAGGCTTTATCATTTGGGACCTCAGCTTTTGCCAACATAATATATTTATAGCTTGTGGGATAAAATTTTATTAAAAATCCTTTTTAAGGTTTGTACGTATGTGTGGATATTCCGTTTTCATTTTTATATGTTGGTTTTTTTTTATCTATTTGACCTTATACTAATTTGATTCTCCTTTATCGTTATTAGTATATTTACCCTAAAAAAATTATTTTAACTTAAAGAATCAAAAGTGAAAGGTGAAAATATAATCTTTTTTTTCATGTGAGTTGCTTAAAATTTATTTCTTTTATACTTTTAATTTCTTGCCTTGACCCCAACACTTTGGTAAATCTTACAGTTTAGTCTATACCTTAGATTAATATTTCTCAATACATCAGTATTTTAAATTTTCTCTAGTCTCTTACTATCTTCTCCACTAACACTTATAAATAACATTTTATTTTTTCTTATAAATTCGACTCATAATTGCTCAAAATAATATTGTTACAACCACAGATTTTGAGAATGTTACAAAGTTTAACCTTTTTTTTATACAACAATTAGGGTTGGAGATGGGGTCACATGATTTTGAACTCGTGTCAAATAGTTATTTGACAAAAGTTTTAACCACTGCTTCATATAAGTCAAAACAAACATCAAGTTACTTTTAGTGGGTGTTTGGTTGGCCGAATCTAGGAGTATGGCATGTAATGTTATAGTTCAAAATGAGATTATTATGTTAAGGTTCTCAACATTTTAACTATCCCATAATCTTACATTCTTAAATAATGATAAAATGTCGTAAGAGGGTGTAATCTCATAGACGGAATCTAAAATTGAAGTTAAAATTACCCTTTTATTCTTATTATATTAATCAATATAATTCTTTTTCACACACAAAAAATAATTATAATTAAAAACCAAAATCTCTTATTTTTTCTTATCCTTCTCACTCAGTAACTTTGACAACTAAAATATAATTCAATTTTTAATACAACAATTTAATAATTCAAATATACTTCAATTTAAAAAATAGTAAATATATCCTAAATAAAATAAATTAAAACTAATGCTTATTTTTAATATAAGACTTAAAAGTTTAAATTTTCTATCAAATATATTGCAATCAACATTTAAAAACTTCATATTCTCTATTGCAAATTTTCAAACTCAATAATTATAAATTGAGTGTTGATAGTTCAAATGTTATAATTTTTTTAGTTTAAATCTCCAATCATGTTCAACTAAATTTGTTCATAGGTCAAGTTATTCGTCCAGACTCGGAGACCTTTCTGAAAGTCGGGAGGGTTTGTACAACAATATTAAGCCCAAAAAAAGATAGACTTTGGTAAAAAAGTTAGTCACATTTAAAATTTTTTAAAAAAAATGTTAAAGAAAATAAATTTAAACAAGATAAAATTTTATAATAAGAACAATATAGTAAAAATTGTTTTTAGATAATACTATATTTCATTAATCAAATATTTAAATTTTACATTCCAACAACGTGAATCACCCATAATTTTATTACGAAACGTAATTCAATTGGTATTTTAGCTTCTTCTTCTTCTTCTTTTTTAAAAATAATCTCATTATAAGTTTTTGATCATATTTATTCTTTTTTGACACAGTACTTAGAATTACTCATTATAAATAAGTGGATAATGCATTTCAATACACTCAAACTTACGTCATTTTATATTGACAATAATTTTTATATTAATCGAGTTAATGCTCAATGCGCAATTACTATATTAGCATTAATTTTGCACTCTTTGTTCATGGAACGGTATGGCATGGGCTGTGGAAATACTATTCGGCGTTACATTTTTCGTTGGACCCAACCACTAAAGTCCCGTGTGTAATTAACGCTAACCGTGTAGGCGTGTAGCCAAACATTTGGGATTTCTTCCATTTCTGAAACCCTTTTGCCAAAACCCTTTTTCTTATAAACTTGTGCTCAGCCCTGTTAAGCTCTTTTGTTTTCCTTTCTCAAATCCCAGTCTCTATGCAGCATTCTTCTCACAAGCTCTCATGGTTAGTCTCTCTTTTCTTTTTTAGGGTTTTTTCTTTTTCTTATTCTTCTTTGGAAAGTGTTTAAAGTGTTTGATTTTTTGTCTCAATGAATTTAGATGCTGTTGTTACGATTTTTTTCATTCCACAGCATAAATACCCATCTCTTTTTTTTTTTTTTTGATTTGATTCTTTTCCCATGTTTTCCTTTGTGGTTTTAGGCGTCTCTTCTAAGTCAAATAATTTTTATTTTCTAAGAGATACTATGAAACTTAATCATTTGAGTCTTTTGATGGATTCTTTCTGACTTTCTTTATGTTTGAAGAATCAGAGTCTTTTTGAAGTTTGCCATGGCGAATGAAATTTTTTCTTAAATTGATTAGTAGCATTGATGATATGGAGCAGTTGAGTCCAGTTTTTATGCTTACAGAGCTTTTGATTTTTACAGGTTCTGTTTGTTTAGTTGTTAAAGAAAAGGATGGTACAAAAACAAAACCACATTTTTATTAAATGAATAATGACTTGAATGAAACCCACATTTAAGCTTAATTGATAATTGTTTTTTCTGCAACTGCAAACTTTACACATTTCTTTGCAAATAGAGGCACATCTTCAACAAAATTTTTGCTTGCGCCCTCATATTTTAATCATGATTGCTTACCATAACTCTATCCTCTTTTCTTTTTTTTTTCTTTTGGGCAGTGAAATGCTTGCATATTGCTTTCCTTTAATCATTCAGCTATCAAATTACAAAAGCAGGATTATCCATAACATTGGTTTGCTTGTGGGTAATTTGAAGTATAGGAGAACATATTCCAGCCAGAATCTACTTGAGCCAGTTAGTGGAAGGCTCATCACTAGTAGTCAATTTGTCAATCACCCTTCTCAAAGAAGGTTTAGTCAATCTAGTTGTTATCAGAAATTCGCACCTGCTGAAACTCATTCTATCCTTCGGTCCAGTAGTCTTCTGCATCGGTTCAAAAATTGGCAAGAACTGAGAAAGCATAAATTGACAGCTAGCACATTTGCTGGGGCTGTCGGCTTTTTCCTTTCGCGAAGGACCAAGCTCTGGCTAGAGAAACTTGGGGCAATTCCTCATACAAGAGTAATATCAATTGTGTTCCATCATCCTAATTCGGGTGTATCAATATTAAAGTTCTGTGTTAACCTTGAGGGGCAACGCCCACTACACGATTACACCGATTAGTACGAATTTACTTCTAAAGTAGTAGTTCTTCCACGGTATAGTGATTCTTTCTTTTATTTGCGCTTGGTTTATTTTTCAATCAGTGCTAACAATTTTGTTTTTCTGTCGTATTTTTCCAACACAGGTGAGAGTCTCCCTCACACCTATTTGAAAGGAAAACTGATGTGGTTTGTAGAGTTGGAAGCCTGTCATGTCTAGTAGATTTGATGATGGAATCTTTGGCCTTTAGGCCTTCGTCTTGTACAAGTCATTCTTCTTGTTTTAGGTATCTGTCTTGATTTAAGTCTCGTCTGTATGGAATGTCTTTCTATTAATGAAACGAAATGCATGCTAAAAATATTCTGTCGAGTTATGAAGTTGGTTCTTGGTAGGCAGTAAATTTTCAAAAATTGGGAATCATGCTCCAATACTAAGTTACAAGATCGGAATTCTATCATAGTTCTGTTGGGGTTAGTACATCGTTAGATCATGGTAGATATCTTGGTCTACCATCTCTGTTGGGTCGTAATAAAGGAAATTTCTTTTATGTTATCAGAAAATCTCTTAGCAATCGACTCTTTTCTTCGAAGAGCAAGCTCCTCTCTAAGCCTACTAAGGAAATTGTTATTAAAACTGTGGCACAATTTGTACCTATATTCTGCATGAGTGTCTTTTTCATACTTGTCAATATGTTTGAAGAGTTGCAGAAAATGAAGAATTCTTTTTGGTAGGATTCAGGTAATAATGATCGTCGAAATATCCATTAAGCATCTTGGGACAAGCTTTGTGTTCCTAAAAGGTACGAAGGTATGAGATTTTGCAATTTGCATTGCTGTAATTTGGCTATGCTTGGAAAGCAAGCGGCGCGTCTTATTATTCATCTAGACACAATATTAATCGGAAATGCTGTAGTTTTAAGTATATGTTTAAGAGTTAGAAATGGAACAAACAATTTTTCAAAACTCCATACGTATTGCAGTGGCATCAGTTTTGTATTCAACTTTATTTGCTCATTTTCCCTTACACCATAAGGGATGTTTAAAGCAATGTCATATAGGAGCTTCACCATTGACACAGATTTGAGCGGATGAATTACAGTAGAAATTAAGATTTGGGTTATGGCCTACTCAGCTGGCTTCCGGCAAGCAATGATGGCGAACTTTATCACCCCTTTCTGGAAACCTTCGATCATCAATGGCATCACCAGTGCACCTTTTATGGTTTTTAATCCTAATCAACCCCATAATTAAGAACCATGGCTGAGAAAGCTAATCATAATTTACTTCTAAGAGGGTGTTTATTTATTTATTTTGATCTCATGATTCTATTAAAGTGTGATTGTTGAAAAAAATATAATATTACCACTTCGTAGCAGCGATGTGAAGCCCTTCCATGTCAATGCTGAACGTATTACTGCTGGCCAAAAGGGTGCTACATTCTCAGTCCAATCTCCTGCCTTTATATCCTGCATTACATCCCAAAGGTGTTACATGATGCAACCATCTTAATTGCATCAAGCACGAACATTAAAAATGCAAGATGAAAAAGAGACACGGATATGATACTAATACATGAATATGTTAAAATTTATTTAAATCTATCAAAATATATGTAAAGATTTATTTAAGTAAAGTGAGGAGATGTTACAATCTAGAAAAATGAGACGTCATGGAGAGATGATGAGAGGAAGATCGGAACAAATTCTGGAAAACAACTGTGATGGTAGGCAGTGGTGATGGACGCAATAAAGGATTGAGAAAGATAAAAGCTATGGTGGTGGTTGTGATTATAGAAAGAAAGTTGCAGAGAAAATTTTATAGAGCTAAGTTCGCTAAAAGATCAAAAAAGTCTCGTAAATGAGACACTCAAACTTTTATTTATAAACCTTGAAAAATGAAATTATGAAAAGAAAGTGCTTTCAAGGAACTTATGAAAAGAAAATGAGTATGAATGTTCTAAAATGGTAGGTAGTAAAATTAAAAGTGGTTACTTGGACAAGAGAAAATGGAAGATAACTTACATAAATTATGGGTATAATGGCAGTTAATGAAAGTTACATTCACTTGAAGTATTTTAACTACTTTTTAATATCAACGCAGCGGTTGTTCATTAAAGAAATAAAGAGAAATCACTTGCATTTTGAAAGAAAGGTTAAGAAGATATCTTTGACAATTTCCACATCAAAACCTTCAATCCATGCTTTACAGGGCATCCCAAAAGTGGAATGACACAAGAATTCTGTCAGCCTTCCAAGATTATTCCCAAAAAATTATGCACAAAGGAAGTTGTTCCCAAAAGTGCTCATGTAAAAACAATATTTCTCAGAACTACTATTGATTGGATAGTTAGTAACCAAAAACAATTATCTACTGTATATAAATATCAATGATGATAATGACAAAAAAGAAAAGATACAAGTAAGACAAAAATAAAAGAATTACATGAATTTTTGTAGCAAAATGAAGGAATAAAATACCTGGAGAGATAGGGACTGAAATAATTTGACATAATCAGAAGTAGAACACCACTCTGGTAAATAGTAAGCATCACATATTCTGTTTAAAAGCTTTTGCTCCCATGGCTGCAAAGACTCTTCAGATGGACCAAGATCCCTATGGCACCATGTCACTACTATTATTGTGCCTCCTGGAGCTGCCACTCGCACCAGCTCTTCAACAAACTGCCAGTTTATTCACAATTTGTAACCCCAAACATAACCAATCTAAGATGATATTATCAGATAATTCAAGCATGGATGCATTCTATTTTCTGTTATTATTTAAAAGAAATCGTGCCAAATGAAACTAAAAAAAAAAAAAGTTACAAACCTTGGGTTTGTCAGGCATGTGTTCTCCGCTTTCCATAGACCAAACAAGATCAAATTGGTCATCAGGGAATGGTTGGTTCAAGGCATCTGCAACTTCAAAACAAACCTGCTAATACGGCTACGTGTTATACTAATAAATAAGTTATTGCATTTGGCTAATGGTAAAAGCCTTTAATGTATGAATACATGCCTGGTCTGCTAGTACTTGAGCATTAGCAAGAGCATTGGCTCTTCCAGCTTGAACAGGGCTCAAAGTAATGCCTTGGCATTTTGCTCCATATTTCCTTGCTAGATACCTAGAACTGCCTCCTATCCCACACCCAACATCAACTATTCTCTTGGGTCTGTTTGCTGGGTCATCTGCAAACCCAATTTCAGATATTTCAATTGAGTCCCGAGGATAAGGAGAAAATAATTAAACACAAACGAACTATTCATCCATTCCAATTAAGGCAACAAAAATCTGGATGTACAACAAAAACTGATCAGTTTCGACCATCTATGACTATTAGGGCCATGTTTGGATGTCAATTTCAATGCTCTATTTTTCTTATTCACGTTTTGCTTACAAATATATTACTAACCTAACCAATCTTTTCCTGCACGGACTTGGAACTTTTGTATCTCCATCCAACATATATCTGAATTCTATGAACAAAAATATATTTTTTAAGCTTAATATTTTTATCTAAATTTTCCTAAATTTCAGACATACAGACGTATAGTCCAGTCAATGAACAGTTATAAGGAGCACCTGTATGATTGGACTTGGCACTACTCTCGTTATCTTCCAACAGAAACTGACACATATTTAAAAATATTTAAGGAAAACTAACCCGATATTCAAGCGAAACGGAGCGATTCTTCGATCATTCGAATCTGAGCGGCACGATGATCTGAACCCGAAACATCGGAACCCGGGTCGTAATATCCATGGTGCATATGGTCACCCCATATGTCTTCCCAAATCCCCGACGACTCATCGTAAAGCTCCGCTATCCCTTCCTGCAACCTGGTGGTGGACGAAGATGACACCGCCGCCTTAACATGCGCGGACAGGGAGCGTCTGTTAGATGGAAACGACCGGGACAAAGAAGGGAAGGAAACGGAAAGTCGTGGCGGAGGTGAGAGTTGGAACGTGCCATGGAAGCAAGTGTGTGTTTGTAAATGTAACGCGGCAGCCATTGATTATGGTAGCAGTCGTCGGTGTGGTTGGGTCAGCGACTGAAATGGCTGCTTTGTTGTAGTAGTGGTGGAAGGGTAAAAAAGGGAAGAACAGTTAAAAGAGTGTGAGGGGGAAATTGCAGAGCAGCGAGGCTTAATGTTTTTGTGGATGTAATTGGAAGATGCGTGCTCTTCTTGTCCCCAAAGTTGCGAATGGATATGGGGAAAGATCTTCGGTTGTAATGAAATTACAACAACCCTTTCACTTTTTATTGAAAAAAAGAACAAACTTCATGCCATTATTATCTGTTGGTCCCATCCATACAATCATTATCATTAATTACAGCTCCAATTTGAAAACCCCTTTTTTAATTTAATAAGTATATTTATTTATTTTTTTTATAAAAAATGAAACTTTAAAAAGCTAAACTCAAATCATTGTGAAGTTGATTATAACTTTAAAGTTAATATTTGATGTATCATCTTGTTAATAATTTTCTTTTGTGTTTTCTGATTTTATATTTAATATTTATTTTAAATTTTTTTTAATATTTTTACTGATGAAGTATGAGACTTTGATGACATTCTCTTATAAAATTTAAACTTGTAGTTTTTATTAAACTACAAACTCATAATTGAGTTGCTTAATTTTCAAATTTTGGTAAATAAAGGCAATTGAAGCAATGTTAACTCATTTTCGACTTGTTTATTTGTTTGGGAATAACTTATATTAGGATATTTTAAAAAAATACAGCCTTTAGGTATTAACGAAATAATGTCACGTCATTAAATTTTAAAGATAACAAAGTATTATTATACATTCATCTATATTTATTGTCTTTTCTAATTTAATTTAACTTTAATTAAATTACTTAAAATAATTAATTTTTTAAATCATAAACAAACATCTTTTCTTCTTTTACAATTTTTAATTATTTTATTTTTTTCAAAAGTTAATATTATTTATTTTTGTGCAACTAATTTTTTTTTTAAATTAGTTTCTAGACAGTGGATTCTTTTCTTATTATATTGCATTGAATCTTTAGTAATAAGAATTGTATAAATTTAAAAAGTTCTATATTATTTTTTTTATTTTTTTATTTAAAAAAATAGAGTTGGAGAGTAGGTTAAATATGAATGAGTGTATAATAATAATTTTATGTCTTTAAATTTAATGACGTGGTAAAATTTTATTGATGCTTACAAACCCTAGATTTTAGGATCATCTTAATATAATTTATTCCCTATCAATTTATGAAAATTTAAATGAATAAGTAAGTCTGTATGATATTGATTACATTAGTAAATATGATTTTAGTTATTAATTGATACAAATAAAATAATATTTTTAATAATTTTATGTATTATTATTATTATTTAACTCTATTGTATAGTTTAAATCAATAAAAAAAACATTGATGGTAGTAATTAGAAAAGAAATGACAAAATAAAACAAAAAAGAACTAACAAAATAAGTTCAAATCAAAATTAGAAAAGAAATGACAAAATGGCCCAAATCGATTTTGGACTAAAGCCCAGAAGGCTATAAAATTAGGCTGACAATGTAAGGCCTAAATCATTGAAAAAGGTTTTTACTTAAATGACTTAAAATTTGGAGAAAATTGTCTACTATATTAAGAAATAAGAGTTGAAGAATCTTCCCTAAATCATAAAAAGATATAGGAAACACCACATAATTTCAATACATTAAATTCACATACTTTACATTTTCTAAGTTTACCCACCTTTCTAGCAAAATACTAAATCATCATGGTGCTTGGGTGTTTGACTACAGCCTTAACGTGGGCAGGACGACAATAATTGTGGGGGTATTTACAATGGGCTACAATTTGCTTGGTCTATGGGGTTTCCATCCATTGCGTTGGAAATGGACAACTTGGCGGCGATCAAGCTCATATGCAATAAAACTATGGTGGAGACAGCAAATGCCATAGATGGAAAGGTGCAGGAAATGTTACGGCGCTGTTGGGAGGTGAAACAGAGTGGCGGATGAGATGGCTAACATTGCTATGTTCCAATAGCTGGGCATTAATATTTTCCATGAACCACCTGATGAAGTTCTGCATTTGCTGCATGATGATGAACTTGGGCACTCCACAGCCAGTAAATGTCTCTTAATAGAGTGTTCTTAACCTTATCTTCTTCCAAAAAAAAAAAAAAACACTTAAAACTATTTCATTTATTTTAATTAAAAAGCGTTTGTTAGAGAGAAGCGAGATACGCTTCGGGTCTAGGAAATGTCATTTCATAATATAAAATGCCTCCTAATAATAGATATTGTCTTATATAAGAAAAGTTTTTCTCAACCGTTGTTAAGATGTCTCATTTTATAGTAATTCATTTAGGTTTTTAGAGAAATCCACGAAGGAATTACAGTTGGCAATTCAGAAAAAGGGTCCTCACCTAGGTCCTTCACCAAGGCTATTGTTGCCCCACGTTATAGAAGGAAGCACTTGATTCAGTTATGAAATGTGACCCATGCTACCTTCAACTTATTTCCAGTCCTCGGCCTTTCGCGAATTAGGGACTAGACACCCCTGGTTCTTTTCGGCTAGCTATGGCCCAAAAAAGTTCATAGAGGCTAAAGCTATCAGTGCCATCATAGAAATATAGGTGGAGAACTTTGTTTAGAAGACCATCGTCTGCATATATGGGTTGCCTCATTTATTAATCACATGTAGTGAAACTCAATTCTAAGGAAAGTTTGAAGAGTTTTGTAGAAACCTCTATAATTCTCACACGTATAGCTCAATGAAAACCCCAACCACTAACGATTAAGTAGAGGCAACCAAAAAAAAAAATTTGAGTTTCGAAGAAAAAAGTGAACAAGGCCAAAGGAGTGCTGGTAAAAGACTTATCGAGAATTTATTAGATTTGGTGCTCTAAGTATATTTATATTTTTTAAAAATTTGTATTTTTTTCAAACAAATTGATTTAATATAAAATTATTTATGGATTACATTATCACCTTTTGTCAATGATTTTTGTATGCAAAATAAAATGGAAGCAAATATTAATTCATTGGTTTAATAAAATTATTCAGGAATTACATTAATATCATATCTTGTAACAACTCATAGCTATCGTATAATTCGTACTTTACAGTTTAGTCTTTTAGATGTCATAACACTAAAATTACACTTATATATAATTAATAAATACAAAGACACAATTCAAATATAATAAGAAAATACAGTAAGTTCCATGTGCAACTTACCTAGAAAAAGGGACAAATCTATAATTTCTCCTTTCAAATCCTAATCTATAATAAATCATTTCAATTTATCAATTTGAATTACCTTACATCATCTTATTATAAGTATAAGTCAATTCAATTTCATTTTTTAAAAGTTTCTTAAAATTTTATTTTTTATTCAATTTAATCCCTAAAATTGAAATAGCTATATATTTTAAATTTAAGCCTCGTTTTTCAATCTAATTTCAATTTCATCCTTCTATAACCATTTAAAATTAATAATTACAGAAATTTCATGTCACTTTCAAAATATTTATGTTTTAGTCCCTTTACTCAAAACTAACAAATTTCACTTTATAATTTAGTCATTTATCACATCCAAGCTTACAATCAAACTATTTAACACCAAAAGCTTCAAGATACATCAATGGTAATATTTATAAACTTTAACAATTTTAAAAATTATTATCTAAATTAATTAAATCTAGTTAAAACGATCTCAAAAATATAAAATTCATAAATAGGGGCTTACCTACACCTAACGTGCAAGAGGGCCGAATAATTGGAGCTTAAAAATGGCCTTTTGGTTCTTTCTTTTGTTAGCGAAATTGATGGGGAGACTATATTATTATTTTAATTAAAAATTAACATATTCAAGCACTAACCGTCCACTTCAATTTAAATGGCTTAATTGCCATACAAACCCTTGAACAATTCCTATTTAAACCTTTTAACTGATAAAAATTAATAGTGATTAATTTTTATAGTTTTTACGATTTAGTCTTGTACCTTAATTAGTCATTAATTCAGTGAAATTACTTATTCAAAATTCAATTCATCTATAAAATAGCTCCATCAATATTTTTATTAAATATTTACTAGCTCGGTTTATAGAAACGATGTCACAATACCTCATTTTTCTGGCACCACTAACTTTAGGGTCAAAACACTTGTACCGTAACTAACTATCCAATTAACAAATTTGTCAGACCAAAATTTAAAATAATATTTACAGACCCAGTCATTGAAGAACTGGGTTCCGAAATCACTAAAAATCGATTTGTTACACCTCCCCAAAGAACAATGGTATACCAAATAGCAAGGTTCACCAAGCTAACAGACATCACCCAACATAACTACCATCACTTATAATTTACAAATCTTGTAATTGCACACTATGAGGTTATATGACCGACCCAATGAAAGAGAGACTTAGACAAACAACTAGCCATACTCCCTTACTCTCACCTTTGTCCTCAAACCTTTTAATATGGAAGAGTTTATTTCCTCCTTAGGGAACTACAAGTAAGATGTATAAAGAAATACAAGAAAAATAATAAAATTAAAGGACTATTTTTCATTTTTTCATATATAGCTGAGTTCATTTAAAATTGGGTTGGCAAGATAGTTAATTGGCATTCAAAAGTAACTACATACATGTTGCCAAAATGTCCCCCTGCAAAATATGCTAACAACATGTGATAGCGGGTCCACACTCCGTCGCACAATAATTTTAGTTTCTTTCAATGCTTCATTATATTGGTTTTTTTTTAAACAATTTTATTATAAGTTTTTATCTTTTCTTAATATAATGTTTAAAACTATTCATAGCTCATCTTCAACCCATTAATAGAAGGATAATACGCTTCGGTACACTCAAACCCACATCCTCCTGCATTAATAACAATACTCATACCAATCGAGTTAAGTCTCGATCGATATTATATTATTAGTTCCTATATAATGCTTTCAGGAATATATTATTTGATTATCTAATAAAAAAACTTGTCAAATGAAATACTCAAATGTATTAAAATTTATGTATAATAAATTATTGATATATTAATTTATATATATATCACATTAAGGATGATCAATGTGAAAATATCAATGACTCTTAAATTTGATAAAACTTGACACTATAGGTTACATGAGACAAAAAATAATTAAAAATTATTTATGATAAATAATTTTAATCCTGTATTATTTAAATAAATAATTATTATTTTCATATTATTTTAATAAAGAACCACAAGATGAGTAAAACTTGAATTTAAATTTCATTGAATTTAAAGATGGAGATAACTAAATTGCCGTCAATGATATGATGAACTGAAAATTCATTTTTAGAAAATCCATTTAGGTACGTACAAGTCCCTATAGTAGGTTTTATAGTCCCCAAATTAATAAACGACCCATCACTTGAGCATTTTTCCTACAGCTCCAATAATAATAAATGCTATCAGTTGAGCATTTTAGATTTTAGCTAGGTTCAAGCACTTTTACTTTTACTCTTTTATTCGAGTCAGACAAATTTTAATTTATGTCATACACTTGAAGCATATGATTAATTTATTTTAGCTCACAAATTTATTATTTTTAAGATTGGGTTGAAATTTTATTTCGAAAATTAAATATATATAATGCAAGAATTACTTAAAAAATACATACGTTTCATGCACTTGGTAAAATTTTTAAAAAAATATCCTTACTTACATGCCTTAAAAAATCAAAACCAGGGGGTAAAATACTATAATTAAAAAGAAATGAAAATACTATGATGAAGACTGAGGTGGTAGATTCAAGAAATGTGTAAAGGGGGAATGGTCCATAGAATTTATGAAGTGGCAGTCCCACCACAAAATGTGATGCCTATCCCTGAAGTTGCATCAACCCCTATGGACCCCACCGCTTTGTTATTGCTTTTACCTGCCCCACTCCTATGACTATTTTTCAGTATTCATAATCAGATTTTACCCCCTAATCTATAATATGGTTTTTATTTTTGATAATTTACATTTGCTTTAATTATATTATATAACCTCATTAATGAAAATTTTACAAACATATCAAAATCTGTATATTTAGAAAAAAAGAAAAAAAAAAGAGAGTATAAAATGTATCAAAATTGAACACAAAAGCATAAATGGTCGGAGGTAATGAAACATGTCACCTCATTTCCAACAAACAGGGTGAGTGACCGGGTGTAGCCGGTTGGTAGTATTGGGCCTAGGGTCCAGCTCATAATTGAGGTTGGTGTTGTCAGGTAAAGGGGTGACAGTGAGTGGGCGAGGGAACAAATTATTAGGGGAAAGCTAATTGATGGTGTGTACTAGATTTGGACAGCTCACCATTCTTATGTTTTACTTTTTAATTTACACTTCATTGTGTATTCTCTTTTATTATTTATTCAAAAAAAGAGGTTCAAATTTAGATGTAAAATCTGCTTTGAAGAATAATAGTAATAGCTTCAAAGTCAAGCTCCATCTTTAGTTTATTGTGTAAGATTTAGGTTTAAAAGGGATTGGAAAAGAGGAGATTGGGTGATTCTCAAGAGGATATATTATTCCATTAATGAGTACATAGAAATGATTGAAATATATCAATGTAAGTCATTTACAATTCATGAAGGAAGAGAGATCAATATATATGGGCGTATTGTAGCTCAAACCATTAACTTTGATTTTATATATAACTTAGGGTGTGTTTAGCATTATTTTTAAAAAACATTTTTGAGATAAAAAATACTTTTGATACAAAAACATTGCTAAACAAATTATTTTTGAGAGAAAAAATACTCTTCAAACCAAAAATTGACCCCAAAACAATATTTTTTAAATACTGAAAATTTTAATTTCTTCTTAAAATTTTTTTCCTCAAAAATAATATTAAACTAAGTCTTAAAAACAAACGTAGAACTTGAATAATTTTATATTATCCTCAAACCAAAACTTGTATGAGGTTAAAAATTGGTATCACATGGAGGACAAAGTTAAAATTTAAAACTCATAAAGTTTGTTTGGTAATTGTTCCTTAAATGCACAACGTTATGTGCGGTAATCCTAGTACAAATTTATCACCCAATTATGATACTAAAGTACCATCAAAATCTCACATCAATAATATTTTTGTCAGCTCATTGACTTTCAATTTCATTCTTAATTTCAACCCCCAAAAAACCTCTTTCTTAATTAAATTCGACATTAAATTAATATAATGGTATATAGGGAAATTAATTAACCCAAAATTTATTTTCTATAAATATTAGACCACCTATAATTATTACAATGTTATTAACCAACCATAGCCTTTATTAAAAAGTAAAAATATTTACAAAGTTAACTTAGAAAAGAAAAATCCTAAAAAATTTTCTCACACTTTTTATATCTTATATTTTGTTTTGCCTAGCAATATTGTCAGCCTCTAGATGACTATCACTCACCTTTTTCTCCCTCCCACCAACTCTTTCTTTTTTTCTTGTTCATTCCACATGTCTTTTCTTTTTTCAGTTTGCAGATATATTTTGTAGGTATATTTGCTGTCTTCACAAGTTGTGATGGACAGATAACGGTGCCTATTGTTCACTAAAACTCCACCGACCACTAGTAGTTTTCTTGGAAAATGGGTGGCTATTCATCAGCTTCTTAACATATTTCTATTTTGACAGTGTTTTAGAATAATAAATGATTTCATGAGTTGATTCAAATTCGTGTTGTCTTATGTTTTATATGTTTTTTTGTTTTTTTTATTGTTTAATAAGTCTTCAATTTTAGAAGTTTTTGTTTGCTTTTGTAGCATGTTTGGTAGTCTTGCTTATGCATATAATCTTAATTTTACAAGTGATTTTAGGGACGATTTTGTTGTCGTCCTCTCTAGTTTGGTGAATGCTCGATTTTTTTGTTGATTTTTGATGCAGCTTTGAACCATCCGAGTCTAATTTCCTTATCGTATTAAATGCTTGCAATCACTCCAGATGTGTTGTGCTTAAGTTGTAATAAAGCCAATTGTCATCGTGTCATAATGGTCTATTGATGCTAAGGTTAAAGCCTTCATTGTGTTGATGGAGCTTGTTTTTCACCATCTATGACAAGTGTTTACTATTTTTCCCCCTGAATTTTATGGTTCCATTCATTGAATGAATTAATGAATTTACCTTTGAAAAAAAAATATTTAGAAAGTGTATGAAAAACAACTTCTGTATTACAATTCGACCATGTAATACCACTTAGTATTAATTAAACTTTAGATAACTAATGAGTTAATATTTACTTCCATTTTGCTTTGCATGCAAAAACTGTAACACCTCTTAACCCCAAACCGTCCCGGAAGAGAGTTATGGAGCATTACCGGAGTTTACAGAATAATTACACACAATTTCATTTACTTTCAACTCTCTTCAATCAATCACTAAGATAATGATCAGAAGAATCATATCTAACTCATATTCCGCTCTTTATTCTACATTCTTCGACTTTATGTTTTCATTTAAACCATCTTCAAACTACTTGTACATTATGGTTTCTATTGGAATATACCCTCTGATATACTTATTCAATCAAACAAATTCCCTTCATACTCAGTTACAATCATATGACCCTGTTTAAGCTTCAAAAATTTCTTTGCATTACTAATCAGGAAATCTCTGACTAACATATATTTCTTTCAGAACTCATTTTAGAAAATTCCAAATAACCCTTTCATAGTTACAGCATAAATCAATATTTTCCACCTTTGGTAAATTGAATCTTTTAGTAGAAATATCATACCTTCCTATCATTTATTCGACGAACCAAGCAATTCATTTACAGCCTTGATAATATTCTCTTTCCAAATTTCAATTCTTTCAAGATCATTTTCAGCTGTAATTTTCAATTCTTCCACACTATATGTACAAAATATTAACAACAGATATGTTATCCATTCAGACAAACTCTGTACCTTGAAGTACTTCGGGAACCGATTGAGAAACAAGAGGGGCATATATCATAACAAATACAATTTCTTCTATTCACTGAAGAACATCAGTTATAATTCTAAATAATTATGTATCATTTTTTTTATTATTTCATCAGTCATCATTCAGTAATTAATTACCCATTGAGTTTATACCCAGTGTTGTTGATTCAGTTTTCATCTAATTCACGAGACTATTCGTCTCCAGTATACATTTCATAATCAATACCATCGATATTTTCGTCTAACATTTTCACTATAAAATAGTACCAAACAAATATATCAGCATCCGATCCCGACTCAATTTCGACTCAATTATGGCATGTACCTCTAGACTCAATTCCGAGCTCGATGTAGTCCGAGAATCGGCTAAACTTGAATAGCTCTGATACCACTAATTGTAACACTCCCTAACCCCAAACCGTCCTGGAAGAGAGTTATGGAGCATTACCGGAGTTTACAGAATAATTACACACAATTTCATTTACTTTCTTATGTTCATGTCAAAACTGTCTTCTTGAGTAACAGTCACTAAAATATTTATATCTAGAGTTACGAAACTTCAAATTAAGTTCCGTTAATTTTTCTTAAAACTAGACTCATATACCTTTCTACCATAAAATTTTCAGAATTTTTGGTTTAGCCAATTAGTACAGTTTATTCCTCAAAGTTACCCTTGATCTGCTGTTTGACAGTTTCGACCTTTCTTTACTAAAATTTAATTATCTCATAGCACAGAACTTAGATGATGTTCCCGTTTATTTTTATTGAAAATAGACTCATTAAAGGTTTTAAGCATATAAATTATAGCCTGTAATTATTTTTATACAAGTTTTTATGATTTTTCAAAGTCAGAACAGGGGAACCCGAATTCATTCTAACATTGTCTCACAAAAATTCAAATTCATACCAAATTAGTCAAATCCTATTTTATACCATAGCCAAATTTAAATTTATTTATTTTATCCTTACATTTACAATTTCAAAATGACATACACATAAGACATCCTAGGTACATGCCATTACCAATAATTAACACACTTTACCTTAATGAATTTGGGATCGGACTGGGATGCTGATTCAACGTACTATCTTTACTTAACCTGCGCACGGAAACAAACCGTACGCTGAGTATGGTATACTCAGTGGTATTTCTATAATCCGAACACTTGATAATATAACAATTAAACTTAAAATCACAATGATAAATATAACCATTCATTTATTTATTTTATAGATAAGTTTCATTTACTTACCATAAAAATTCTATACAAGCCATATAACAAACACAACAACATATTTGCTCAATTCTTTTCATTTGCTTGTTGTATAAATTCTTTCAATATATTCACAATTCACTTGTATTCACACTTTACTTCTTAACAACATACCATTTTAATTGATTCTAACATCAATCATTATCCATTTGAACTTCACTCATTTCATGAACCTTTTGGTTCATGTTTTCAATCTCATATCTCAATTTCAATTCTCAATTTCAATTATCAATTCAATTTCTCATTTCATTCCAATAGTTCAATCAATCAAATTCACTCGATTTATCTTTTCACTTATTTACCCCTATTAACAAACCCGGACTTTGACGGATACACGGATTCCAACCCAAACACACCAGTACGGCACATTGTGCTTAAAACGGTACACAGTACCTGATCAGTATACGACACATAAAGTGCCTAAAACGACACACGAGGTGCCTGATACGACACACGAGGTGCCTGAAATACGACACATAAAGTGCCTGATCGATAAAGCCGGCAAATCCCGTACACTTTCAGATCCTATGGCATGCCAATTATATCCGACTTAGCCCGATTAGTTAATAGGGTATTTCATTCACTTTCTCAATTTAATAATTCTTTCATCAATATCTCATTCAGAAAATTACATATATTTACCCATTTTCACAATTCATACAATTTCATTCAATTCAACAATATATTTCAATTATTCACATTAATTCATAATTCAATACAATTCAATTCATTTTTCAATATCAAATATTCAAATATCACAATCTCATATATATTATATAATTCAATCAATATAAATTCAATCAAAATAATTTCAATCAATATAAATTCAATAAAACAGATATTCATAAATCAATTCAATATAAATTTATCACAGACTAAATCAATTCATTTCAATTATAAAGACACAATACAAATAATTCCCATCTTAATTATTTATCATAATATTTATCCAAAATTCAATTATCATAATTGCATAATATCTCACTCACACACACACACACACACACACACACACACATATATATATATATATATTTATAATATATAATTCAATTTAATTCAATCAATATAAATTCATCACATACCAAATTAATCCATTTCCATTATAAACACAATAATTCTCACTTCAACATTTATTAAATGCATTGAATAAAAAAAATATAACAATTAATAACTAAGTTCGGATTATAGAAATACAAACCGTATTTTTTCGAGCTAACTCCCTTTGTCTTTGCCATTTTTTTTCCTTGCTTAGCCGAGGTTTCTCGAGACAACATTAGCTACGGGAATTAAAACAATTCATATTCGTTAATTCACTACTAATTTGTATCTAATTAATACAATTTTTATTCAATTTCTACTTTAATTTCAATTTAATCTTAACTAGATTTACTTACTTTTTCTATCTCAATTCATATTTCATTTCTATTCAAATTTTGTCCAAACTCATACTTAACTATTAAATTTCCAGCATATTTTCATAATTTTGAATTTATTTCCATTTAATCCCTAAAACTCAAAACTTATAGCTTAGTTTACGATTCAATCCTTTATTCAATTCCAATCAAAATTTCTATCAAATAAACCCCCAATTCCATCATTTTATTCAACATGAACCATACTTAGAAATCTAATGACTTTCAAAATTTCTACTTAAAACAAATAGTATTTATCTCTAGGATTCCAAAAACTCAAAAATCATAAGAAAAGGGGCTAAATTGACTTACCAAATTAACTTGGAACCTTTAAAACCTTATTTTTCCCTTTTTCTTTTCTTCCTTTCTCCCTTCTCTGTTTCGTCCCCTGCTATTCTGTTTCTTTCCTCTTTTTATTCTTTGTTTCTTTCTTTTGTTTCTTTTATATATATATATAATGACAATAATAACTATAATAAAAATCTATTTAATAACAAATATTTATTTAACACTTGTACCAATCATTTTTATACACTTGTTTTTCTTCTTTTTTTTATATATACATATATATTTAATAATTTAATGATATACATAATTCAAGAAAAATCTTGATTTTTCTTCCATTCACCGCCTCATTTCATGGGTATGACTTAATTGCCATTTTGATCCTTTTATTTTCTATTACTTTAAAACTAAACTTTCACATTATATTCAATTTAATCTTTTATCTAATTATCCTTAATTAAGCTAAATTTACTTAATTAAACTTTAATTAATCACTCACTTAACTTCATAAATATTTTTACTTTTTTTTATAATCTAATCCATTTTTCAGAAACGGTGACCCGAAAATACACTTTTCTAATAACCTTAAAGTTCGGGTCGTTACAAAAACCATTAAAGACAATATACAAAGGATATTAATTTAATTTATAGATAATTTTATTAAACCAATACGTTCAAAAAAATACAAGTATACAAATAAATATATTACACTTAGGGCACCAGATTGAACACATTAAGGAGAATAGACCATTGGTTTTACCAAGAATAAAGTAGTACTACAATATTAGAAACTGAGTACTAGGGTATGTATGATAAGTTGTTTGCAACTTGGTTGATGGGGTTTCATCAGTTGATCCTAGAATCAAATAGTTTAGAGGTAGTTAAGACATTAACAAAAAGCTTTGGGAGGGTACCAACTAGCAAATTGGCTCGATCAGTTAAGGACCTGTTAAGAAAGGAAAAGGCAGGAAACGGTGGTGCATGTTTACAGGGAGGCGAATAGGACGGCAGACTGTATGGCTCAATTGGCAATAAGACAAGAACGAGGCTTCCCATATGCTGCACCAACCACTGGAGGAACTAACTCATTTGCTGCAAGCCGATTAAGAGGGTAGAACAATGTCTAAGATTCTTATTTAATAGATTTTGTTTGCTTCAATTTCTCGTATCTTCATAAAAAATGTTATATACGTTATCACTGAATTAGATATCTTACCTCATTAATAATAGTGTTATTTATGTTAATTTTTTTAAAAAAAAATGTAGGACCATATTATAATATGATTCATTGGTAGTGTATCCATAAATAAATCAAAATAATATTTATGTTGTATTTATATTTATTTTTATACTATTGATATAAACAATATTTATATATGAATTTTGATTTATATTTTTTTCACTTTTTTATGTTGTGAAACTTACATTTTAAATAGTAGTATTAATATTAATGTTAACCCGTAAGATTAATAAGGGAGGAAGACAATGATAGTAGCAGGATGATAAAGTACGGGAAGGAGTTCTTTCGATAAAAGAGTTTAGGAGTTGAGGAAGGAGTAAGTACATATTGTGCATGAGTTGTTTGTGAGACCATTTTATATTGAGGCCATGAACATAAAAGTTTGATTTGACATCCTTAGTAGTGACAGTGATACTATATCCTAGGATAAGACATTTTAAGATGATTGACAATCAATTATCTTGGATCTCCGCGTGGTCCTTATATAATTTTAGCGAAGATGTTTAGTCCAAAAGTTCACCAAATTGAGATTCACAAATTGACTTAAAGTCAACTATACCATTGACTCCATAGTTAAACACGTATAAATTTAACCGGTGAAACTAATTTATATCTCAATTTCGAATTACTTATTGTGAAGACCAAATTTGTTTAGTCAATATGACTTGCAATTTTTAATCGCGCATTTTCAGATCATGTACTTATCATCAATTTTGTTTCCCAATTGTCTCTAAGAAGATTAAAAAAAAAAAAAAAGCTTGTGAAAGTTAATAAAAAGGGTTAAATTATTTTCCGATTTCATTTTTTCTTTTCACACATATACTAATTCCTTTAGTACTTCAACTTTGCCAGCTAATTTAAAGCTGTAGTGGGTCCTAACCTATTAAAAACTCACACCATCACAGTAAAAGTATTTTTCAAAATGTTAACCTTCCATCAAACTTAATTATAAAATGTTAAAAAATAAAAAAAATTTAAATATGTTGAAGTATATTTAAATTTATTTATAAAAATTACGAGAATTAGGTGAGATGGTAAATGTTTTTCCTATTTTAACCAGTAGTTGAAGGTTTGATCTTTGCTCTGAGTATAGAGCAGTTTTAAAACTCGTGGCTAGTATCTACCTTTAATGGGCCTACAAAATACAGATAATTAATTACTAAGCCAGCTTCAATCGATACATTGAGAAATAAAAAAAAACTATTTATAAAAAATTAAATTTAAATAAAATCTAAAAAAATATATCATATCTAACTCAACGAATGTGTACTTAAAATTACCCTAAAAAATGTCTACTTAAAATTGTTTTAGTCTCAAATGTTTACTTTTGTTGTTATTTTGACTCTAATTTTTTTATCATTTTAGTTTTCAATTTCCAAATTTTAATCAATTTATTGTTTTTTGAAAAAAAATAATTAGACTATTAAATTTTTAATGCTGTTGACATGTATACACGGTTGATGTAGATAATTTTTAATGCTGTTGACATGTATACACGGTTGATGTAGATAATTTTTAATAACTTTTTTTTATATAATTTTTTTATATAATTTATATATATTTTATTTTTTTATAAAATATCAAAGATGTTAAACTTATAATGATCCGGTCAAATTTTTCATTAAAAAAACAACAATTTAATTAAAACTTGAAAGTGTAAAGTCAAAGTGATAAAAAAATTTAGATTAAAATGAAAAAATAAATAAATGATAAAAACTATATCTATTATTATACTTAAATCTCAAACAATCACTAACAATTTAAATTATATAAAATATATTTTTAAATAGTATTGTTAAAAGTAAAAATATATAAAAATAAAAAATATATATTAATAAATTTAAAAACTAAACTTAATTTTATTTTCAAATAATCACTAACAAATTAGAAATAATTTTAAATATTACCTTTTTAAATTGTAAAATTTCAATAACTTAATTTTTACTAAACCAATTATTTATTCAAACAAATCAACCATAAATGTTAGCATTTAAATTAATAAATTTTAAAATATTATTATTTTAAAAATCTCAAAAAAAAATTTAAATATTTTATTCAAACGAATTCTCAAATTATACCATTTTTCTTAGCTGCTTAAATTTTTTTAATATAAAAATAGTATCTAAATTATCAAATATTTTTTTCATTTTATCCAAAATGTATGTGAGGTCCATTAAAAACATGTAACATTTTTTTAATTGATATCTTGCTTCACTATTTTTTTTCTTCCTTTCTTGTAAACATGTCTTTAATGAAAACTAATGCCACTCGTAATAAGGATCATATGCAATAATATTTTTTATTAGTCACTTACGCCTAACTGATTGATGATGATTCTTTTTTTTAGTTGACTTATTTATAATCTTTTTCTAATTTATAAATAGAAGGATAATACGTTTTTCAACACAATTAAACTCACGTTTTGATAACAATATCTATATTAATTAAATTAAGATTCAATCGACAATATGAATTCAAATTTTAAAAGTGTAGTTATTAGAAAAAAATTGTTTTAACATTGAATAAAAGTAAATCTCAAATCTAATTGGAATAAAACAAAAATTTTTTAAAAGAAAAGAAAAGAAAACAAAATTTTAACTCATTTATAAAAAAAAAGAAAAAAGAAAAAAGGGAGTGGATAAAAATAAAAGAGGAAATTATGAATAAATAATGTATTCTCTTTATCAAGAATTGACTAGTTGCCATAATTGACATCACTTCATCTTAAGACAAACACTTACCTCTTCCCAACAACAACAAACAAACAATTCCCATTCAGACAGACAGCTCTTCTCTTGTCCTTTTTAAGGAACTTCCTTTATTACACCATTAATATTTAATCAAATCAACTCAAGTTAAACCAACCACACCTTAATTACCTAATTAATTTTGAAGTACATTCTTAATGTAACAATGGTTTAATTAACCAATAATTACCCAAACATCATTATGAATATTTATTCATATAAATATTTCAGTTTGTGGCTTTAAAAAACTTATCTTGTTGGAATAGAAAAGAAAAATAGTGGGCAAATCGAGCTTTTCTTTTCTTTTTTTATTGTTTTCTTTTGCCCTTTTGTACCAGTGTTGTTGTATAATTTATTAAGTACAAGTTTCTTGGGTGGTGATTGAAGGATGAATAGTGGCGGTGGTGGAGGTGGTGGGGGGGCTGAGAGTGGCGGTGTAGGGATGGTAGCAATGAGGTCGTCATCATCATCATCATCACCATTTACAGTGTCACAGTGGCAGGAGCTGGAACATCAAGCTTTGATCTTTAAGTATATGATGGCAGGTTTGCCAGTACCACCTGATCTTGTGCTCCCTATTCAGAAGAGCTTTGAGTCCATATCTCATAGGTTCTTTCACCACCCTACCAGTAAGCATAATATTTTCTTTTCTTTTCTCCTTCTTCTTCTTCTTCTTAGCATCTTCTTTAAAACCCTCTCCTTTATTTTATTTTTTTATAAATTTCTAAAGATTTGATGTTTTGATTTTTTTTTCTTCTCCCTTCTTTTCTGGGTTTTTTTTTTGTTTTGATTTGAGGAATCTTGTTTATTGATTGGGTGTTTTCTTGTTTAAAAAAACTGAATTTTTTTGGGGGGTTTTGAATTTTGAAATGCTTTAAAGTTTCTTTCTTTCTTTTTTATTTATTTATAGTTTTTAAAAGTAAAATATAAACAAAATAAAAAAAAGATGGCTCAGTTTCAAGCAACGATCTGCCCATTTTAAATGAGTTTTAAGATAAACTTTTTGATATTATGAGTGGAATATTTGATTATTTCATAGTTCCAATGGACAATCTAAATTGACTTTTAATAACATTAAAATCACATTTTAAGGAGAAAGATTGGTCCCTTTCCCTTGTTTTCTCATACAGATTCACTCCCCCAAAAGAAAAAAAAAAATTCTTACAGCTAAATTCCAGACATGTTTAGTTTTTTGATGTCTTAATCAACAAATGTTGCATCACTTTTCACATTTTTTATTCATTTTCTGGTATTTTTGTTTTTACGATTAGATTCTGATATTTGTTATATAGAAATTGTTCTTTGTAACATCATTGTTAGAATCTATTATATTGTTGGTTTTGTATGTTGTTAAACTTGGAACCTACGTTCATTCATGTTTTGTTCCATTTGTTAATGAAAAACTTTGTTTTGAATCTGAATTGAGTGTAATATTGCAGTGGGGTATTGTTCCTTTTATGGGAAGAAGGTGGATCCGGAGCCAGGACGATGTAGGAGGACCGATGGCAAGAAATGGCGGTGTTCCAAAGATGCGTATCCGGACTCAAAGTATTGCGAGCGCCATATGCACCGTGGCCGTAACCGTTCAAGAAAGCCTGTGGAATCACAAACTATGGCACAGTCATTATCTACTGTGACATCATTGACTGTTTCTGGTAGTACTACCGGTGGTGGTGGGACTGGGACGGCAAGCTTCCAGAGCCTTCCATTACATGCCTTTGGTGGTACGCAAGTCACTGCTTTGGCAACCGGCCAGTCTAATTATCATGTGGAGTCAATCCCCTATGGAATCCCGAGGAAAGATTATAGGTAAACTCGCTTCACATAGTTTTATTCTTAGCTTGGAAAAGATTGCTATATTGTTGAGATGTTGTACGGATTCTAGATCTATTATTTATCGGACCCGTATCTGTTAGAGTGTGTGGTAGGAGTAAAATTGCGGATTTCTTCTCATTCGGGTAATGGAGGTATTGCAGAAACTTGAAAGTTTCTGTTAAGCTCAGTGTTCCGGGCCCCTGGTGTCCTCAAGGATGGATGATGAGTTCAGTAGTGTCGCAGCTGAAATTTGTTCTAAGCTGACAGTTATTCTTTACTAGTCTTTTTGCTTTTGTTTTCTCCGGGAAGTTTGCTTTTGCTGTCTGACTACCATGAGAATTGTCAATATCATGCTACTGCGTGCGAAATTATCCACTGTTCCTGTTTTTACCTAGTGGGATAGGGTACTTTTTTGCAGAAAGCTGAAAACTGTATTCACTTCATAGCTTCTGAGTGCTTGAGGACGTGCACCCACCTGTTTCCAGGCCCGGAACGTGGTGCATGATTCGTGGTTCTCAAGAACTATTTGTTCTTGCAATGAATTTCCGAAAGCTATACATTAGTTTTGCAGCTAGGTTTGGTTCTTGTTGGTCCCATTACTGTTATAATTTAGTAGGTTTCCTGTTGATATATTCCTACGATGTGGGTAATGGATTAGTTCCTTGAAACTTTTTAAAAAAAGAACTCTGCAATTCCCAGGGTTCCGGGCCCTTATGTTTATGAATACACTGTAGGATTCCATTGTCATAGCTGAGTGTGTTTTTTACCGTCTTTTTTTTAGTATGTTTCCTTTGTATAATTCGTCCAAAAAAATTCTTACAAGCATTCTGAACTAGTGGCAAATTGGCCCTCTCTGTTTTCTGTCAGATGGGAAAGATACAAAAGGTCGAATTCACTTTACTGTTGTTGTTGGAACCTTGTTCTAGAAGTATTGTATTACCTGCTATTTTTGGGGAAAGAAATGGTAGGGTATCCCGAGTTCGAGGTCTTACAACATGGAAAGTGAATGTGTTTTACTGTCTATGTTTGTAATATGACTTTGAAATTCATCTGTTGCTCGAATTTACTTTTGCCCGCAAATTCTGTACGCGGTCTTCATTGTTGGTAGGTTATTCTAGGCCAGACAATTTGATTATTCATGTTATGTTGGTGTAATTTTGTTATGTCACTATCATGTTTGTGGTATTTTATATTTTTATAAGTTTTGATGGATTAATAATTGATACTGTATATATTGGGACATTTGTATATTTATGCTATTGTGTCTCTTGTTTCATCATGTCGTCAAAGTCTAGGTTATCCTTTGCTCCAATACACTTTTCTTCTTATTAGTCCACTTTCTTATAAACTGTATTTAATAAAGACATGTGCTTTTCTGAATTAGCCTTAACGCTTTAACACTATTAGCTTTGCGGGCCATATGGTTTTCAACAGTCTTTATTGAATTGACTGCAAAATGTTCCGAGGAATTGAATAATTTTCGTGTTTACTTGGTTTTTGTCAATGTTATAGCATCTGGACGTAGTATGATTGGTTGTCCGAGGTTTCAGTGTTACATATATCCATGTTGTTCTCATGAGGTCTATGCAGATTCATTTATATAGGTCAGCTCCCCCAGTGCATATGCCCTTCCCGATCTTAATAAGTTCATGCTTGTATTGCATTCAGATAATACCGAATTTGTATCGTGTTTGATTTTGGTATTCGATTCAAATTGCTCAAACTCTGTTATTTGTTTTAACCATACCTGCCTGCTCCTTTTCGGGTAAGTATTGGACTGCCTCTGAACTATATTTGTACGTTTTACATCTGATGAATGATTATGATGTAATTTAACCGGATTATTGATCGGATGTATGACTTGATGTTTTGGTCTGGTGCTGGTTGATCATGCTTTTGATGTGTTTTACTCTGCTCATTATAACACGTAGGTCTCAAGGAATAAAACCCGATGCGGGTGGGCATAGTTTCATCTCTGAGGCTTTGGGAAGCAACCGGGACACATGGCCTCTAATGCAATCTAGAGTCTCTTCATTTCCTCAGTCAAAATCCGATGGCAACCCCATCTTACTGAATGATTACCCTCAGCTTTCATTTTTCAGCGATTTCAACTCAGGAGAAACCGTGAAGCACGAGGGTCAATCTCTTCGGCCGTTCTTTGACGAGTGGCCTAAAACCAGGGACACCTGGTCAGCTCTTGAAGACGACAGATCCAACCAGACCTCATTTTCTACAACACAGCTATCGATATCCATTCCAATGGCATCATCTGACTTCTCCACAACTAGTTCTCATTCTCCACACGGTGAGTTTCAAACTCCATAGTTGATCCTCCGAAACCCGCATTTGAATTACGCTGCAGATGGTTGAATGAATAGATATTTGGGATTTCCTGGAACCCCAATCGGAGAGAAGGCCTGGAAGTGTTCTAGCTACTGACTAATATTGTCCTCTTTGATGATTTTGCTTCAGCATGAATGTGTGTAGTATTAGTACACTGTAAGGTTTAGGGTTTTGGTATAAAATAAAACAAACCCTAGCAAGTAACTGGAAAAAAAAATCAGACATTGCAGTTTTAATGGAATGAATGAAAGAGCATCAATTTTTCTGCTTGGATTTTAAATTTTTTAATCGTAAGAAAAATATAAAAAAAATTGAAGAAATTTGTTATTTTCCGTTAAAAGTACTTCTGTGTTTATAAATTTGAAGTGGTTTTTATTGTGTTTGTGGTTTTCATTTCCCGTTACTAGAATTAACTAAGGCTAAAATTTAAGACTAGATAATCCTATATGTATATTTTATAAATCCATACAATTGATTCCTTGAGTTTTCGAAATATTGTCAAAGAAAGTACTTCAAATCATTGCTATTTGACTCGGACCTGTTTTAAAAGAGCAGAGGTATTTCGAATTGTTTGTTGACACGAACAAAGTCAGGAAAAATCTCTGAAATTATTTCAATATTAGACCTTGGACATATCGAATTTCTTTAGAAATAAAATCTTTTGTCTCATGGTAGCCTGCGCCGGTCCCCTATGAAATTTTCAGTATTGGGTTAATCATACATTTCACACATGTTTCTAACGATTCATATGCCATTATCAAATGATACAAATCTTGAATAAGAATCTATAATGCACTAGAATGCCTTTGTTGACGATACTCTCTATATTTTGATAAAATTTGATTATTAACAAATAAACAAGCTATATCTTAAAGTCTACAAAAAGCATGAGACTTCTCTAAATAAATTAGTTAAATTTATGATAAATATCATTATGAAAAAGGTAAACTGTAATAGAGGACATCTAACTATGGGTTTTTTTTTGTCACCTAATTATGAAAAGTTACAAAATAGTCATCTAACTATTACTATATTTCTTTTATGGTCACTCAAATATGAAAAATTAAAAAATATCACTCAACTATTTAATTGTCTTTTTTAATCACCAGCTGGCTAACGTAAACATGAAAACACTAAAAAATTCAAGATAGTTGGGTGATTAAAAAAGACAACATTGAATAATTGAGTGATCATCTTATAACTTTTCATAGTTAGGTGATCCAAAAAGAAATTTACTGTATTTTATAATTTTTTATAGTTAAATGATCAAAAAAGAAAACTTCATAATTGAGTGACCTTTAATGCAATTTACCCAAAAAGAACATTCACCAACCGAGATACCATACATATATCGTAGAATAAATGAACTCATAAGTATAGAAGATAATGCTGTCACGTGAATGGTATGAGCATCGGCTTAGAATTATTGAAGAAGAATAACATTGTGTCAATTTAAACAAAAACTTGTATATATGATTTGATATTTATTTTTTAATTAAAATTGGTTATTAACTTTTTTAAAAAGAGATTTAATATTAATTTTTTTAACAATGTTAGTTTGATAACGAAGGTGATAGTTTATATTATTTCTCTTACATATCATGTCAATAAATAATTTAAAAATTATAAAAATATTAAAAATAATAATAAATTCAGTTTTTTTTTTAAAAAAGCATAAACTATATATTAATTTTTATATAAGTTGTCATGTTTAAAATTTTAAAATTTTAATTAATATTTTTATTAAAAAAATAATAATTCGATTTTTTTAAAGGACTAAAGGTTAAATTTAACTAAAAATAAATGCCAAATTGAAAAAAAGATATAAACGGATCGAAATTGAAGATTATATGGTGTGATTTGAAATTTAAATTTGTTGAAATATTGTTGAATTTAGTAAGTATTATCTACAAAAATAAAATATGAATTTTAAATGAGTTGGTACACACACGATCAAATCCATGTATTAAATTTCTTCTGTACTTTTTGTAGTCTGTAATTAAGGCCACGTAAGTTGTGGGCAGAGGAATTAATGGCAGGCAAGGTTGTTGAGGACAATTTGTTTTAGCTATGAGTACACATTATCTATTTCAACAGTAAAAATAATTTGAATAAATGTAATTATTAGATTGTAATAAATTGTAATTATAAAGAACTCTAATTTATTAGACAGATTTGATTGATTGAATGTAATTATATTATAATTTTTGTTGTCGGTAGTGTAAATTTTACTTACACATTTATATAATTTATATATAATATAAATATTAATTACTGTAAAAAAATTATTATGATAAAAGAAATTTCTAGACGGGTAACAAAAATTAAAATCAAATCATCATATATAATAGATTAGTCAAAGAAAATAGTCAACAATACGATAACTAAAAAAAATAACAAGAAAAATAAACATCATAAGCAATTTTATCTCATTACTATTGCATTCTATATTTGTTAGGTTATTCCCTCTTTTAACATTTAACGTATACTTCTTATCATCATCTGTTAGTTCTTGATCGAGTTCTTCATCATGTGAACCTGAATCTTTATCATTAAAATTATTAAGATCTCTTTCTTCTATGCACTCTTCAAAATATGAATCATCCCAATTTCACCTACAAATAAAGTTAATAAAGTTATAAAGTATATAATATGCTTGTATGATCCAACTTTGTTTTTTACGCAATTATGAAGTGATGTTATTAATATGAAAAATCTTGGTTATAGAACAACAAAATTCCTCTCAACCATATTTCGAAACTTTGAATGTCTCAAATTGAAGAGTTTGCGAGTTGTCTCTAATGTTTGTATCTAGCTCTATTCTCTCAAATAGTATTGTACCCCATTATATGGTGTAAGAAAATATTTTGTATCTGAAAAACTAACATCTACAACATAATATTTGTGTTCATGGTGCAAACAATATGTAGCTTTGATTATAGAAACTTACATTAGGTTATACCCTTTTTATAATAAGTAAATTAGGTTAAAATAATATAAAAGTTAAAATTCATAAACTTTATAAAAAGTTTTATAAAATGTCTAACAATTTTCATAACATTTCTTGTAAATAATATATTTTTTACCATAAATTTAGAGACTTATTTTTTATAAATCAGTTATGGTCAAAATATTATAACACGTTTTTATATAAATATCTTATTTTTATAATATATAGCATGAACACGTAAATAAGTTATGTCCATATATTTTGACTAAAACTTTTTATAAATAAATACACTACAACACTTTTATAACAAATAAATTATTTTCTATATACTATTTGACCATAACATAGAATTTTTTTTAAGATTTTAATTATATAATTTTTTTGTTAAAACTTTATAAAATACACAAATTATTTTTTTTATAACATAATTTTTTAAGACTTATAATATAACTTTAATCGTAACCATCTTGAGCACTCGGATGTGTTCTTTTCTTTTCATAACTTAAACTTGTATAAAAAATAATAATGTTTTAAAGTTAAATCATGAATAAATATAAGTATTTCAAAAGCCATAGAATAATTGGATTTGAAGATAATTACCAAAATAATTACTCTAATTCTCACCCTTCCCTAAGAATTGAAAAGTGTAATTGGGGTGCTTCAATTACATCTAATTTAGTGGAACCCGTCAATTACAATGGTTATTCAAACATGTCACCTTTGTGTAATTATAAACAATTACACTTAAATCTAATTACTAGGTAATTTTTCAAACACTACCTTAGTTTCTAAGTCATTTTGTTTACAAGTAATTATATAAAAATTTTCTGATCAAATCAATTATTATAGGTAGTACTATGAATGAATAGCTAACTCAACTAAGCAACTAACTCTACATGTGATCATGTTTCTTTAAAGGAAGGCATCTAATTTCTATAGAAGTCTTTTCTTTAAAGATCTCAATATATTTGATTCCTTATGGACGATTTATTGAAGTGCATTTCAAGAGAAGATACATTTACACTGATTGGAGAATTGCAAGCCTATAATGCCTATTTGAAGAAGGTTTACTTAGTTGATTTGGTATGATTGAGAGAGAGCTTAATTGTTCATGGTAAGCAACTTGTTTTTAGTGCAATTACTTTGTAAATAAATTGTTCATGTTCAGTTTGTAGTTATGCTTTCAAGAGAAAAGTTTTACTGAGGAGAGTATTTTAGTTTATATATAGGAGTGAGGTTGCAACTTGGTGAGAGAGTTGAACTTAAATCACATCTTGTATTATAAATTGATAATGGATTATCCTCTAGGTAAGACTTTGCAGATGTAGGAAAGTCTTTCGAACTATATAACCAATCCTGTGTCCGTTTCTTTTCATTTTCTTTTAACTTTTTTAGTTTTCATCCCATTACAACTCAATTCTCACTCATGAAAATGGAACACATTTTAATGGCCAATCGTTTATCTTTTTAGAGAGCACCCATGATGAAAAACTTAATCAATATTACCACCGATGATGAAGAAAAGAAAGTCTAAAGTTACTTCACTAAGAAATTTGCAAACCAATGTTTTTTTTTTCGGTTCATAGAGTCTCAAGGCTTGTGTAATGATATTAATTGTGGTGATATATTTCAAAGAATAAAACTGTAATTAGTATGAAATTGCTTATTAGTGTTTTAAGGGCATTCTTCAACTAGTATATACAAAACACCACATATTTTTTTATACTACTTTTCTTCTTCCATTCAGAACTACATTTTATCAACGTGGAAAATTATTTCAAATATATGAAAATTTTAAAACTAAGATATTAAATATGAATTATTGTTAAAAAATTAAATTTAAAACAGTGGAAATATAACCATTTGTATAAATATATTGTTGATTTTTGAATTTTTATAATATTTTTTTAAAAAAAAACTGTATATATTATCAATGATTGGCATTGGCAGTAAGCAAAAGAGAGCGGATCCGTCGAAGCCTCTACTTAGGAGTTAACGACACAATTCGTCGTTATATGGGCAACATTTTCAACTCTTTTTCCCTTTAATACCCCTTCTCAACTTTCTTAATATCATCTTACTGCTATTCCCAAGAATTGCTACAATACATCACTCTTCATCTTCTTACGGTGAGCCCTCCATTAATTTAAACGGAATTTTCCTTCTTTTTTTCTTCTGTTCTTTTTACGCGTTAGGGACATTATTTATAAACTCACTTTTTTTTAAACAAATAAGTAATTATATAAATACAATAACATTTCACCCCAATTGATTTGAAATTTATATAAATTTATGGCTCATTTAATGATGTAAATTTGACTCTCTTTTTTTATAAGCAACCAAGGCATTCAACCACCTTAAGATGTAATATTTCTTACATAAAAGTCCCCCATTTTATCTTCTAAATGAAGTTGCCTAACATCAAGCATTGGAAAATCAATAATTTCTAGATCATATATGTTCCTAGGACAAGATTTAGTTATGCAATCAGCCACTTTATTCACTTTACGGAAGACATGTTGAAATTTGACAGTCCAATTACATCTATATTCCTCCTTTATTCTTCGAACTAATATTGTTGATGATGACTTTAGTGAATCACCTGTTAGCATATCCATTGCACTTTTATTGTCAGATTCAATTATCACCTTGGTGTATTGCCCATAACTCAGCCATTAGAACAGAACCTCTCCCAATAAATCGTCGAAATCCTGCTAATCAATTACCATGCGAGTCATGTAAAACGCCACCTACAGTTGACCAGTTTCCTCTCTTTGCTTTAGCTCCATTCGAATTAATTTTTACTCCACCATAACTAGGTGCCTTCCATTTGATGGCAGTAGTTCTTGTGATTCTTCTTTCGACTCTGCTGTTGTTGTATTACTTCTGTGAATAATAAAGTGTTTCAGCTTGTCCAATTATTTTTTTTTATTTTTTAAAAAGTATTATTTCTTGAATATAAATGTATGTGTGATTTACATTGATAGTATTTCTTTTTTTTCTTTCTTTTAAAAGGGAACATTGCTAGTATTTCTTGAAGCTTTAATTAATAGTGGATAGAATAATTTCTCTATTGTTTATTCACTCTCAATCATGAATAATTTTTATATGATTTTCTTTTTATTTCTTTGCCTAATTTTTTGTTTAACAAATACTATAATTTTAACTTTTTTTAGAAAAAAAAAATCTAATATAATTTGGAATCAAGTATTTTTATAAGAAAAAAGGAAGTATTTTCTACTCTAGATGTTGGTTGATATGAAAAAGTTGGAATAACTATATCTTTAAGAGGAGTCATAGTTGTATCGAGGATATTATTTCTATAGGGATTGCTTGGACTATGAGTTTAACAAATCCTAAAACTAAAGAACTTCAACAACACCCAAGAGTTACCCTCGAAAATTAGTTGTCACCGGATGGGTAAAGTTAAATATAGATGGTGCTATCTCAATTTCTACTGGTAGTGCATCGATTGGGAAAGTATTCAGAGACCACAAAGCAAACTGGCTACAAGGTTTTGCGATGAGTTTGGTAAGGATAGGATATTCAAAATGGAAGCACAAGCTCTATTAGAAGGTCCCCAGATAGCATGGAAAGTTGGTATTATGCAAATAGAATTGGAATGTGATAATGCTATATTTGAATTGATCTTAGTTGGAAATGCCGCTAACAACAATATGTCAAAATTGAGATTAATCCATCAGTTGTCATGTCACAATTGGAAAGTGTGAGTTCGACATGCTCCAAGAGACCACAACAGAACTGCTAATCACATGGCTAAGATTGCAAACTTTCACCGTAATAATTTGCATATCTTTAAGGATTCCCCAGTGTCAATTAAAACTTTGTTGATTGAGGATATGGTTAGCTTAATTCCTCTGAGTGTTAATTTTGTTATCTTTGTAATCGTTGTTATTTGGTTGTTTAATCCCACCGAAAAAAATAATTCTCGTGAAAAATAAAATCTCTTTAAAATAAGTTAAAACTTTTCAGTCTCTTAGTTAAAAATAAGTCATGAGAAGAGTTAAATATTACTATTTGAATTAATTTATTGCTAACTTATGTACTAAAAATGGGTAGAAAATAATACTCTAACCAAACTTGCATTATTGTTATAACTTTATATGGAATTTTAGTCTATTATTTTTTTGTTAATATTTGTTTTATATATCTTTGGTTTACTCTTTCTATTTTTATATTATATTTTAATTATCTATAGTACATATAAAAGTTTGAAAAATATTTTTGTATCCATTATATTACTAAATTGACATAAAAAATATTTTATTATATTAAAAAGATTGATATTAATTAGAAAAATAATCTAATTTATAAAAGCTTTAAAAGTTTGAAATAGGTTTTTTATTCATATTAATTTAGACATGAAATAAATTATGTTATTAAATAAATAAAATAATTATTTTTTATCTTTAAATAATTATTATTTACATTAAATAAATAAAATAAATGAATTAAACAAGTAAATACATGTTCAATTACATAATAAATTAGTTTTTTTTTTCAATTCAACACATATGTTAACTTTATTTATAAATAAATAAATTCATAAATTAAAAATGATAATTTTATTGATTATTTTATTTTAAGTTCAAATGATATATTAAAGAAAAGTTAATTCTTCACTTGCATGATGGTTTAAAGCCTAACCTTGATTTATTCGAGGAAAACAATTTTTTTTTTTAAATTTAGTTATATCAATTCAAAGGCATTAATATCGATCTTTACTTTTCTTCTACACATTAACTCATATTAACTCATATCTGTGCCTGATACAAAATAATTATCCAAAATTAAACTTTTTAATTAGTAAAATATATACAAATATATTTTTAAAATATTATATGAATAATAAATAAGGCTTTAGTTGAAAGATAAAATACAAATGTTGAAAGCTATGAAAGTTTGGGTTCAAATTTTATTATGTGTATATATATTTTTTATTTTTCTATATAAAATAAATAAAATGACAAAAAAAATACCATTTGAATAATATAATTTACTTTATAAAATAATGATATTTTCGTCATTGCACAAATGAATTGGTACTCGATTGACTCGTTATACCAATTAATCAAGCATTTCATATATAGTATAGATTACTCAATTAAGTTGGTGGTCAGTTGACTCATCAATTGATAATGTTAGTGGCCAAAATGTAACTTTTCATAGTTCAATGAAAAAAAGAAAAAGAAAATTTACCAAAGTTTAGCGGCCATTTTTGTAGTTTAGCCAACAACAAAATATTTAACCTAAATATTAATTTTGTCATATTTAATTAGCTTGAATTTAACCTAAATATTTAACCATTTTTGTAGTTTAGCCAACAACAAAATACTCACTTGATTACTATGTAATTTAAAAAATAATTTTATAATTAGCTTGAATTTAATAAAAAAATTAATAATGTTAACGGTCAGACATTAACTTTAAAATCTAGAAAGTAAAAAAACTAAATTCCATGAAATAAAAATATAAAGACTAAATTTCTAATTTTCAAAAATTAAAATGACTGTGCATAATTTAATAAGTTATAACAACATAGCAAAAATTGCTTAGGTGGACACATGGGAAAACTTTAATTAATTATTTTAAATTTAAATATGAAACTAAAAGTTTTAGAAAGTCTACTTATCTAATACTTTAATTTAAAGTAAACATTTTTAGAAAAACATTTTTTTCCAAATTTTCAAAACGTTTTCCCCAAATCTTTAAGAGTATTCTTTCTCTCTTTTTTCTTTGATAATATTAGAAGAATTTTTTTTGGAAGATCAGTATTTGATATATTAACTATGTATTATTTTATTCTATAAATAATTTTATAAAAATAATATGCTTTTTTAATATTTATTTTTACTTTTATAAAAATAATATGTGTTCGAACTCTCATCTTTTTATTTGTATATAAGGTTCTATTTAAAGTGAAAGGTTTATTTATATTAAGGCATATTTTTGACATAACCATAGTTAAAGTGGTAAAATCAGTCATGGATGTTAGCAATAAATTTAGAGGGTTAATTAAAATTTCAAAAATGTTTATGGGTTTAATGAAAATTCCAAAAATAATTGGAGATTTAATTAAAAGTTTTAAAATTGTAAAGGTTTAATAAGAAATTTTAAAATTTTAAGACTTTAAGGCACTAATTAAAAATTTTCAAACACTACTGGCTCCTATTATCATCCGCTCTTGGTTCAAATTGTTATATGTTAGCACCAAAGACCCCTATGTCACCAATCCCTCTATTCCAAATTTGCAATGATAGAAATGGCTTATTTAGGTGTATATTTTAGGGCCAAGCATGTTTCAAGTTTATTGGTATAAGATTCAACATCCGACCATTGTTTGTAAACTCATTCTTACTTCTTTGTTCCCGTTGTTCCACCGGGGTTGAAGACAGTAGCCATGTTGGGAAGGAATGTGGGTTTGCCTCGGCTGTTTAGTCGTCTCTTGGTTTCTCCTGGTCAAATTCAGATAACAGTAATGATTTTCCTAATTGGATGTTTGGTTCATTCAGAAATTTGGTGAAGATAATGTCGAGTATGCTATTACGCTTTGGGCGTTATGGTATTCAAGAAATTTGCTTGTGCATGAAAACAAAGTTCAAACGGTGCAAGATGTTACTATTTTTGTTTAAGCATATATCAGGGAGTCGAATGAACTGAGGATTGAGAGTGACCTTAGGCGAATCCCATCGTTGGGTGGGTGGATGCCTCCAACTCAGCCTTATTTCCTTTCAGGGCGGCTTCCCATGTTTCTGCTACAGGAGTAGTTGTTCGAGATATGGAAGGATTCGTTCTAGGAGCCTGTACTCGATTCAACAGAGCCATTTCTGATTCTTTTGCAGTTGAAGCTTTAGCTTGTCTCCAAGCCTTGCATTTTGCCAGAGATATGGGGTTCTGATGTGTAATCCTGGAAGGCGACTCCAGAACAGTCGTTAAAAGGCTCAACGCAAATATTGATGATATATCTAATATTAGTGCTTACTTACACGATGTTAGATTTTTATCCTCTTCTTTTGAAAGCTGCATTTTTTATCAGAAACTTTCAGAGAACATAGTTAAGTGGTGCATTCGCTAGCTAAGAAAGGAATCCAGTGTCACACAGATTGTTACTAGGTAAAAGACATACGTGAGGAGTTCCGTCATTTGGTGGATGCAGGTCGACGGTGGGCTGATCCAGGCTGATGGCATGGCTTCTAGTTAGTGATTACCTCTTAGATTTTGCTACCATCACTGCTGTTTTGCTAAACCCAATTCTATCATTTATTTATTTTGATTCAGGCATGGAATATTGAAGGTTTAGCTGACTGGTTTTTCTTTTCGTTTTCCCCTTTGCTGTGTGTAGAAGGGTCTATTTCTCATCTTTTTGTTTGTCCGTTGGTTTCCCTCATTGGGTAGCCAAATGGTTCTTACTGGTTTATTACTAATAAAACCATTCTTTTCTTTAAAAAAAAGAAAAAGACATCTTACTAAAAAGACCATTCATTTCCCTCATTGCGTAAACAATTTTTTATGAAAAATACTATCAAAAAAATCATTAAAAATTTTAAATAACAAAATTGAAAAAAAAATGAAACTATATCATAAATTTTATCCAGAATTATCTAAAAATGCTGATTTTCAACTATAATTATTGGATTAGGTTGGTTTTTTCAAAATTCTAAAAAAAAGTTGGACGTGTTTGGTAAATATGGCCAGAAAATATTTCAAGTTGGATGCACTTTCAATTTTGATCAGATGGTTAAATGTTAGTATTTTTATTTATGAGTCTTGAGTTTGATTCCTCTCCTACTCATATTTATTTTTTTATTTTATGTTACTTTAAGCTTTTTAAATTTTTAATTAAATTTTTAACATATTAGTTCTTTTAGTTAGATGGTTAGATAGTTGCAATTACATTCTTGAGTCTCGAGTTAAATTTCTCTTCTACTTATATTTATATTTTTTTATTTTACGTTGCTTTAAGCTTTTTAAATTTTTAATTAATGTTTTTTAACATATTAGTTCTTTAGTTAAATGTTGGATAGTTGTAATTACATCATTGAATCTCAAATTCAATTCATCTACCACTCACATTTGTATTTTTATTTCATGTTGCTTTAAGTTTTTTTTAAATTTTTTTAATTAATATTAACTCATTTCGTTAGATGATTAGATAATTGCGAATACATCTTTGAGTATGAGGTTCCATTGTTTTTATAAGCATATTAATGTATTTTTTATTCCATATTGTTTCAAGCTTTTTTTTAATTAATGTTTTGATGATATTTTTTAATTATTTTTATTTTTAATTAATATATATTTTATTTTTAACTCTCTTATTTATAAAATTAAATAATTATTACAAATATCATTAATTGAAAGAAAAATAATAATATACTTATAAAAATGATTAAAAACAAAAAATATATTAATTAAAAATAAAAATAATTTAAAAATATAATCAAAACATTAATTAAAAAACTTAAAACAATAAGAAATAAAAAAATACGTTAATATATTTATAAAAATAATAAAACTTCATATAAAAAATGTAATCTCAATAATCTAATCATCTAATATAATTTTGATGAGGGCTCTCAATTGTATGCAGATTTTACCTCAGAGCTCAAAGTGCACAATCGGTCCAAACCCAAAGAATTAAGATGCTATCATCCACACCGTAACGAAAACACCTGAAGGAAATCACATATAAAAAATGGTTCGATAAAATATAAATCTTAAATGAAGAAGGGGCATATCCGTAAACAGAAAAAATAAAATCTAATTGCATCTATATATATAATAATTTCATTTTCGCTTCTCTATTTTTCCTTGAAAACCAACCAAAAAGGTCCAACTAATTTCTCTTTGGTTTCGTTCTTTCACTAGATCTCTCATGGCTTCCTGCATCGCTCCCGTTTCCATCTCAGGTTTTTTGTTTTAATCAACTTTTCTATTTTTTTACTTAATCATTTCAAATTTTGATTGCTGCTCCGTCTTTATTTGAATATTTTAATATGCGTTGTAACTGCACATGTTTTATCTGATTTTTGGAGCATGATTTTTTTAATTTAGATAGCGTAAATGACTAATGTTCTAGAATTTTTGTTTCTGAAGGGAAAAAAAAAAGAATTATATCCTCGATTTTCAGTTTTAAGTGAATGATAGTTGATTAAAAAAGTATATGAAAGTAAATCATACATCATTACATTTATGAAGATAATTATTAAAAATGTGAATATTTGCTTTCGTGTGTAAAAGTGATGTTTTTCAACCAGAAAGGAAGTCAGTGATCTAAGTTAATTGAGATGATGCTGTTGGATAAGACTGGAGATTTTTATGCCCAAAGTTCAACTAATAGATTATAAGCACTTTCTTTGTTAGATGATTAAAATTCTTTTAAGGAAGGAAAATTACTAGAAATAGATATGCGTCAAGTTTATTTCTTGATTTCTTCTGTCTTATCCTGTATGTTTCGTTGACTGTGGACGTAAATTTTAGGAATATAAATCTCTTCTTCCATTTTTATTTTAGAAATTACTGAATATTTTCATTGATATCAAACTTGTATGGTGTTTGGTGCTGTTGCTTGGACTTCCCATTTTTCTCGCATTACCCGTGTTTAACACTTAAAGCATATATCCAAAACATGGGTATGGAATATGGGTCTCCAAGGACTCTCAAAATACATGGAACTTAGTATGAAATGAACATGTCCATGTTGAATGCATATCCGTACCGAAATTCATACCTGCGTTCAGAGTAACGTAGGTTTGATGTAAAAACCCCAAAGAGAAAAAGAGGAAAAGAGGGAAGATTTAAGGATTCAAATTCAGTAAATTATGAAAAGTAACAGTCATATTCTAACTTCCATAAATGAAATTAAGACATGTAAAATGGGAAAGAGTCTAGAAGTATTTTTTTCTTTTTCATGTTGCATTGGTTTTCACTATATAAATTCTTCTTGGAACTTGGGATAGCTTGTTGTTAATGCTGACATACAGCAACGAAATGATTGATTACCAAGTTCTTTCTTTATGCTCAGTTTATCGTTGTTTCTCTCTGGTTTATAGGTGGTTCTCATCTTCAGGCAAGTGAAATTTGTTTCGCTAAGTCCAGCACCTTTGGCAAAACACCAAGTTTGGCAGTTCAGAGGAAACCAATGGCATCCAACCATCGGTTTTCTGTTTGTGCAGAGTACCGGTATGTCAATCTGGAACAATCCATGTTTTGTAAGCTTGGATGAATTTTCATGTTTCATATAAGAGTATGCCGCACTATGGTAGCTGAACGCTTGATTATTAGTTGTTGTTACTCCAACCATACCTCTACCAAGCATTTGGTTTTATGTTTACTAGATTATTAGTCCTGTCTAACTAAATCACCTTGGTGCCGGACAGACCACCAAAGAAGTTATGCACTTTCAAGATTATTATATTTGAAGCTCAAAATTAATTGCCAAACATCAAAACTGAAGTCTTCATACCAATACCAAAAGTCTTGAGGTCATCACTACCTGTTTATATAGTTAGTGTTGTCTCATTGCTGAACACATTTGGAAGAATGACGTCAATAGAAGTATTTCTGCCTAACTATAAACGGGGTCGCCATTGATACACTTGCAGTGGGGGAGTTTTTTTAACTCTATAAGTGGGGTTTAAAAACTACTACATATCCCATTTCCTTTATTTTCCTTTCATTGTTATTTTTTACTACGCCGTAGGGGCTTGTGTATGCTTTCTCATTGCTTGTGGAATCTAAAAACTCCATTGATCTATTTACTATATCCTATGGTTTTTTTTATAAGAATACGCAATGGTTATTAAGTTGTTTATTGGATGATTTCCCAATTAATAAACTTCTATTTGACTGTTAAAAAGGTTGTAAATTTGACACTGAACTGCTCCTCTCAATGCACAAACTCAAAAGGTTTAAAGCATAGAGCTCCATGGTATATTGCATTCCATTTGTGTTAAATGTTCCTGAGCTGATTTTTTAAAGCAAATATACTTTTTACTGCGTTCCACGATGTACCATGTTAGATTACTCCAGGTAGCATTTTGCAGTTACTTATGTTGATTTTATCTCAATAGTGATGTCGCTGCATATTTCTACTACTCTATTGTCATCATTTTGCTATTCACTCTGATGGTATGCAGTGATGGCACCAAGGGTGGAGGAAACGATTTTGCTGCTGGTTTTCTTTTAGGAGGTGCTTTATTTGGAACTCTGGGATATATTTTTGCACCACAGGTGATTAGTGTTTGCATTCTTCTTCACTTGATTTCCTGCAGATGTTCTAACGTATTCAATCAATTACCTTTTTTGGTTTTAAACCACAAAAGGCCTTATATTTTTCCTTTTTTGGTTTGGGTTGTCAAACCATTACTTTAATCGCAAAAACCAAAATTTTTTGCCTGTCTGGCACTCGAAAGCTATGCCAGTAACAATGCTACAACGATGTATCCTGTTATACTGGTTGGTTTCATGCTTTCTTTCTTCTTGTCTTGTCATAGTAAACGTCATCCCCCAGCATATTTCAGGAAATGATGAAATGTTAATTGCTGTTGTTTCGTGCAATGAGTGGCTGTTTTGCTATACATTTGACGTTTTGGATATTCAGGTTGGATCTGAATTCTTAATTTGTTCTTATGATTTAGATTAGAAGATCCCTGTTAAATGAAGATGAATATGGATTCCGGAAGGCAAAGCGACCAATTTACTATGATGGAGGTTTAGAGGTAATTGGGTTCTACCTCGTTTTGTGACATGGTCCATAATATATTTGTTGCTATCCTTATATTAATTGAGCTCCGCTTATGAAAGCAGAAAACGAGGCAGACCCTGAATGCAAAAATCCGCCAACTCAATTCTGCGATTGACAATGTATCCTCGCGTTTGAGAGGTGGAAACAATTCACCAAGTGTGCCGGTTGAGACAGACCCTGAAGTAGAAGCTACTATGTAAGACATATTTCAATGTGATTAGTCATGAAGTTCCAAGTTTACAGTGATTGATGGATTTACCTGTTCTGCTATGAATTCTGAATTCCAAGTGTTTGAGAATTTTATACGGGATTAATGCAGTTTTGTTATGTTTTTAGTGTTTTTTTTCTCTTTCCGGGATCGAATGAATGAGATTAGCGTAAACGAGAGAAAGAAATTATGTAATTAAGCTTGGATCCAGAATTTGCCTGGGATGGGATGTGCATATAAAATTGTACAGCAGCAGGCATGCTGTTACATTTGTGAATCTACTACTCAGGATTTCAATGTTGGGTTGGAAGTAGCCGAAGCAATTTTGGGAGAATATGGCACGCTTAATAAACATTAAATTAATGTAATAAACACGAATGATATGCTTCAATGGGAAGAGCACAGTACATTTAATTCGTACATCTAGGCTGGGCAGATTACACGATAAAAGATATTAACACATATAAATAGGAAATAAAGAGGGCCCAACCGGGTTCGAACCGGTGACCTCTTGATCTGCAGTCAAATGCTCTACCACTGAACTATGGACCCAGCTGTTTGTATTCTCTTAGTTAAATATATATATCTTTTAAAATGATAAAAAGATTTGTTGAAAGAGATTCGTTATTCTATGGTTAAAAATATAAGTACCTCTTTTAAAAGATTTAATTTAGTTCTTTATTTAAAAAATAATACCAAACATAATATTAAGTAGAGTTGTCCATGGGTAGGTTCGGGTTGGGCCTCAATAAAATTTTAGGCTCGATTATTAGGCTTAGGCCTAGCCCGACCCGGAAAAAATGCTAAAACCTGAGCTTGACCTGTATTAATTTTTTTTAATTTTATTTTTTTATATAAAAATTTTAAAAATATAATTTACCAAATATACTAAAAATATTAAAATAAATGTTTCTCAAAAAATTGAAAATAAAATTTTAAAAAACTTTATACTTAAATAACACTAGGATAAGTGCAACTTGACAAGAAAAATGCCTCTAAAATAGTAGCAAAATTAATAGTAAAACAAATGTTATATAATATCCAAACATTAACAACAAAATAGTAGCAACATATTCGTAAAATAGTAGCAAAACAATAGCAAAAAGTGGGAACACATTAGCAAAACATGGAAAAACAACAAAAACAGCAGAGCTTTTTTTTATTGAAAATTCAGGCCAGGTCGGGCAAAAGAACCTTACCCGAGACTTGACTCGTTTTCTAAAAACGGGCTTTATTTTTTGACCAAGCTCATTTTTTGGGCTTATGTTTTTGCTCAAACTCTCTCATTTTTCGAACAGCTCAGCTCGTGGACAACTCTAATATTAAATATGCAAGTTTACTTTATCTATTATTAAGATGATGTTAATTTTATTTTTTAAAAACTCGAATGGAATAAGAATTTTCATTCTGGTTTAGTTTTGTAACTCACTTGCGCACAACTTTTAACCGTGAACAACTTAAGATATAAAAGTTAACTATTTATCCTCTAATGGTGTCTTCAATTGGTTTTGCAGGCCTCGACTTCCTTTTGTAGGGGTAGTGTTGCGGACAAGGTTAGGGTCCTTGCAGTTCTTACGATTATTTTAAGGGGTTTCTGGAGTAAAGGGTGCGGGAACATGTAAAGAAACGGAGTGTCTTGGCTTTCTTGGGGTTTTGTTCTATAGGTGTGGCTTCTTTCCATTAGGTAAAGTTTTCATCTTAAGGAGTGTGGTAAGGATCATCTAGTTTTAATATTGAAGTAAAATTATTTTGAATTTTAGGTTGTTATTTTAATTTTTTATTGATGTAATAGAAATTATATGTACATTTAACATCAACATAAAACTTAAAAAATATTCAAAAATTTCAAAAGAGTAATTAAGTGTGATATGTATATAAGCATTTTCAAGAAATTTTAAAATTTTATTTTATTTTAATTAAAAATATTATTTTATTTTTATTTATAAACCATTTTTATCAAATTCACATCATAATAAAATGTAAATTAGTTTTGAAATTCAAAATATTTTTACTTTAATATTAAAATCAATGGCTTTTATGAGTAAAAAATATAGGTTAAAGGCTTATTAGTTACAAAAATAGAATCAGGGCTTGTTTAAATAAGGTATGGTAGTTTGATGACTTTTTTTTAGTATATTAGCCTTTTTACTACAAAAGTGGTATTATGAGGCATAAGGTTTGAACGCTAGCAAGGATCGACAATATAGAAAGAAAAGAATGAGGTGCAATAGTATGAGCGATGGCTTTGGGCTTCCCTTATTAGAAAGCCTGGAGTAAGACTATTTCTTATGGAGTGAAAGGAAATTCTTGGTGTTGATAATAAAGAGCAAGGTAGAGGTCAACTATTCCAACTAAACATGCCACCACAGAGAAGTCGAGTTTGGAGGGGTAACCACCTAGTTTGTTTGCATACATGTAGTGATATGAAGAATTAGGCAACAATTGTTGTAGGGGTTGGTGATGTAAGGGGGGAATAAGGTTAGGAGGTTGTGCTTATTCATATCAAAGACTACTAGGTAGGTAATTAAAGTAAGGCATAATGTAAAAAGGTAGCTGGAGTCAACATCAAAGTTTGGAAAGAGGTGTTATTGGACTCCAAGTAGTGATGGCGAAGGCATGAAGGTGGATAATGGTGGTAAGCATTAAAAAGGACAGAAAAGTATACTTAAGGTTGTTGATCCAATGGCGAGTGGCTATTGAATAGCCTACAAACATTTCAAGCCTTAAAGAACTAATTGATAAGAAAGATTCCGATGTTGTGTTTTCATGTAAAACAAAATTGATGATTTTTTAATGTGATAAAGAACATAAGTAGTTTGATATGGTAGAATGTATAACACTTAATTGTAAGGATAAAAGAAGAGGTCTCATTCTGCTTTGGAATAAGGGTACTTAGCTTGATCTTTTGTCATTTTTACTAAGAATGTTGATATAAAAATTGTTTGAAATGAGTCAGAAATTGAATGCATCTTCGAGTTATATGGAAAGAGTGAAGTCAGTATTCTAACATCCCAAAATTTTCAATTAGACACATGGCAGTATTCTGATAATGGATGTAGTGCATTTTCAAGAAAATTGGGAAATGAGTTAGTTAAAGGAATTATTATGAAAATAAGTGATTTTGGATATGTGAATTAATTTAAAAAATTTTAAAAATGAATATGTGATGAAATGACAGAATTATAAATTTCAAAAAGTTTAAGGATTAAAGTGCAAATTTGACCAAAATTGGAAAGTAAAATATTATTGATTATTTGGCATGGAAACGTATTGTATTATATATTAGTGTGATAAAAATCACTTTTGGATTAAATTAGAAGAAATTCAAAATTATAGGGACTAAATTGTAACATTCTCATTTTTGTCAAGAGAATAGTAAAAATATAATCTTCAGTACCCAAGGATGTGTATTAAGTATCGAATAATAATTATGGAATTTGAATTGATTAGTAACTATTTGTTGTGAAGAGATTGTGTTTAAATGCATAAATGGGCAAAATGATTATTTTGCCTCAAAAAGGCATTTTGGTCAATTCCAAAAAAATTTATGGTAAAAATATTGTTTGTATGAGACATTTAGTGTCTAGAATAACTTTAGATATTTAGAACTTGGATCACGTTAGTGGGCCACAATCTTTTTAAACTATGGGCTTGGAATTTATTGAAATTGGCTTTTAGGCCCACTTGTGTAAATTTAAAGAGAATAAAAGGATGAAAGCTAGCCCCCATTGTAACACCCCTAACCCGTATCCGCTGCCAGAACAGGGTTTCGGAGCATTACTACCATTTACAGATCACTAAAAAAATTTTAAATACTTACCGATTCAATGCATCATATAAATAAATATATTACCATTCAATCAACAGTTTGACACTTGTATAAGCATCAAACAGCAACATTGTTAGTATACTTGCACATATCTCATATAAATTCAACATTGATATATCTATTTTCTCGACATATCGCACTTGAGTTTAATAATAGTCTCAACTTACATAATTTCCTTGTATCAACATATCAAAGATAATCATATATGTACATGTCATGAAACATATCATGCTCTTACCGTTTCTTCATAAGCATTTATCATTCATTTCATTATATCAATATTTCATGCTCCATCATTTCCATATATTTTATGTATATTTATTCCGGTAATAGCTTATATAAAACTTAACATAAATTGTATTCCATGTACTTATACTTATTTAGTTTATCTATCTTCATAATTATTTCATATAACCATTCGTCATCTGATACATATTACCTGAATATCAATTGTTCAACAAATGTTAGAGCGTCTCCCATCCATGGTCTTATTTATCTTTGACATGATGCCATAGTGTCTTTCAACTATGGTCTTACTCATTTTCTGTCATGTTGCCATGGTATCTTTCAACCATGGTCTTGTTCATTTCATATCACGTTGCCATGGTATCTTTCAACCATGGTCTTACACATTTCATATCAGGTTGCCATGGTATCTTTCAACCATGGTCTTACACATTTCATATCAGGCTGCCACGGTATCTTTCAACCATGGTCTTACACATTTCATATCAGAGAGCACACTCCCGCGAACCTCATCCTTACAGTGGGATTACCAGTCCAGGCTAAATCCCCTGTAATATAAACTCATAGAGTATTGTCGGGATTACCAGTCCAGGCTAAATCCCCTGCAATGACAATTACTCTAATGAGCTTGGATCTGAATTACCAGTCCAGGCTAAATTCAGACCCTAATTCGGATTACCCGTCTAGGCTAAATCCATTTTACACGTATTCTTCGGGAGGGCTATATCAGAATAGGATCACCCGTCCGGGCTAGATCCTTTTTACCGTCAATTCCTTTTCAGAGATCCATCGAATTTTCCTTTCATTCAACTGGGATTTATTTTCAATTTATATCGAGTACTATCAATATTTCATCAAATATCATGAATTGAACATTCAAATCATATTTTCATCACATAACCACATATTTTAAGTATTTAAAATACAATTCAAGTTACACAAACTTACCTCATTGCTTGTTTGTGTTTATAATTTCATTAATCCGATATCTTTTCTTTTCCACGATCAAGTCTCATATTTGAGTCGTCCGGATCTTTACAAAAAAATTTGATCATCATTTTCATTCATTTCATCTTCTAATGCATTTAATTAATGCTCTAGGCAAAATTACCATTTTGCCCCTAAACTTTTAATTAATGACGATTTCATCCTTAGGGTCAGGAAAATAAAATTCTTGCAATTTAATCCTTATTTCCAACTATTATTCTCATATATATTGATAACAGTCCATGAATTCTATAAAATATCATAATTTTCCATAATTTCAACACTTTTCAATTTAATCCCTAAAACATGTTTTCCCCCGATCTTGAACTAAATTAATAATTTCATTCAATTTTCTAATTTAAATAGTAAAATAATCCATTTCATGCAATTTGGTCATTTTTGACATTTTTACAAAATTACCCATAAAGTTTTACTTTTATTCAATTTAGTCCCTAAGCCTAAAATATGCAAATTAGCCATGCTTAATGAATATTCATATATGTTTTCCTCCTCCTCCTCTCCATTCCACATCCTTGATGTATGTAGCACACTTGTAAGTAACATTATCTATAATCTTTATTATTTAATTTTATGAATATTCAAGCTGTCCATCTGTGTCATACTCACTAAATTATTTATATCTAGAGCTATAGGACTCCAAATTAAGATCCGATAATTTTCCATGAAACTAGACTCATATATATTCTTACCATAAAATTTTCAGAATTTTTTGTTTAGTCAATAAGTACAGTTTATTCTTTAAAGTTACCCCTATTCTGCTGTCTGACAGTTGTGACCCTTCTTCACTAAAAATTAATTATCTCCTTGTACAGAATTCAAATGATGTTCATATTTTTTTTTATTGAAAATAGACTCATTCAGAATTCTAAAAATATAAATTTAAGCCCCTAATTATTTTTATCCAATTTTCTTTATGATTTTACATATTCAGAACAGGGGAACCCGAAATCATTCTGACCTTGTCTCAAAAAATTCATCATAGCTCATGATTTAGAATTCCATTGCTTACATAATTTCTTCTATAAGAAACTAGACTTAATAATATTTAATTTCATATTTTATTCATCCTATAATTAGATTTCTACAATTTTTGATGATTTTTCAAAGTTAGACTACTGCTGCTGTCCAAAACTGTTTTAGTACAAGATATTAATTACCATGTTATAACATCCTTATTTTCTTTTTCTACACCATTTCTCATCACTTTCTCTTATTTTTTCTTCACTAACATATCAAGAACATAGGACCTTATGTAAGAAAACTCTACTATAACATTATTTCCATGCTTTATAAATAATAACAAACTTAAAAACATATTGAAATCTTGATGTACTTACCTTTTCTTATTGACTTCAATCTTTAACTTGATTTTTCTCTCTCCTCCAGCTTCGATTTCTTGAATCCAACTTGATATTCTTGCTCCCCATCATCTCCTTGCTATCTTTCTCTCTTGATGGCTATGGAAATTCTTTCAATTTTTAGGTGAAAATAATGAATTTTTGGTGGAAGGACTAAATTGTAAAGAAAGTAAACTTCTTTTCTTCTTCTTATCTTACGCTAGTTTGCATGGGAAAGGAAATGTGTTGATAATTCTTCATCTTTCCTTCCTTTTATACTAAATAAATAATAATATAATAATAATAATAAACATCTCATAAAATATTAATAAAATAATATTTATCTAATTAATTAATTTAAAATATCATCAACACAATCATTACATTCTAGAATTCTCTCTTACTAATTGACCATTTTGCCCTTCATGATCTTTTAGAATTCCATCATTGAGTCATCACTTAATTTGGTAAAATTGCAATTTAGTCCCTCATAATTTTTTTACCTATTCAATTTGGTCCTAATTCATCAATTTTTTTGGTTTCTAGATCATTCCACCCTTAAAATATTTGCACCATTAGTCCTTCAACTTTTTTATATTTACACTTCAACCCCTTAAATTTTGAGTATTTACTCTTGTGCAACAAGACTTTTCTCATCTTTGCAATTTAGTCCTTTCTTGAATTAATATATCATAATATACTTCTCAATATTGACATCACTCAAAAATTCCCTTTTTTTCACTTTATTTCCTTATTTTAATATATCAGGGATAATATTTTACTGTAAAAATTTTCGGGGTATTACATTTCTCTCCCCCTTAAGCTAAATTTCGTCCTCGAAATTTCCTTGTTTTCTTTTGATCATGAATTTCATTATTTCTATAGTTCTATAGTTTCTTTTTGTACATATTTACCCAGTTTATCATTTATATCCATTCTCTATCTTTTCATTTCATAATTTATTTTCAATACAATATTTCACATTTACCTTTCAGAGCTTCTACCAACAGAAATAGAAAATAATATCATATGAATCTTATTATCAAGTGTTCTATCACATATATTGGCTTGAAAAACCAAAGAAAGATAGAGTAGTACCACTTGTGAATCAATCAGACTTGCGATAATTTCTGTCAATTAGCATATTTATCCAACCTTTTCGTATATTGATTATAGCATCCAAACATGAACAGTTCCATATGCCTCCGAAAATATCAGTATATATAAGATACCCATATAAAATCCCAAAAATTTACTATAATATACCCAGTTATAATGGCTATATTCAAATATTTAATCACTTGTTTTTCTCTTTTCTTTGCCTCTTGGATCACTTCATCTCTCTCTCTCTCTCTTTAGTATCATGTCAAGAACATAAAAATTTTCATGAGAAATCTATTTCCATACTTATTTAACAAGATTAAACTTGAAAACATAATAAAACCTTGATAAGCTTTAGCTTGATTTTCTCTCTCTTCCAGCATGAACATACAATATCCCTTTTTGAAATCTAAGTTTACTAGATTGTTGAAGTCTTGATTTTATTAGAAATTTTAATGAAATTTTAAGGGTTTCTCTCCTAATTTCAAGAAAAGAACCAAATTGCAAAGAAAACTAAACTTTCTTTCTTTCTTCCATGGTTGAACGTGAGTTTGGAGAAAGATGGAAATTTTTTTTTCTTTCCATCTTTTTACTTAATGATTAATTAACATAAAATATCTTAAAATAAAATAATAAAATATTTCAACCAATAATATTCCTACACCATTCATCCTTAATTATTACACTTAATACTTATCCAAAATAAGAAATGACAATTTGCTCTTCATGATACTCTATAATTCCATCATCGGATCATTAACCACTTTTGGTAAGATTACTATTTAGTCCCTCATATTTCTCCACTTATTCAATTTTATCCTTGTTTACCAATTTCTTGTTACAAGAAATTGGGTTGTTTTCATTTTGGCCATTCAAAATTCTTCTATTTACATTTTAACCCATCAAATTTTGAATATTTACACTTGAGTCACAAAATTTTTCACATCTTTACAATTTAGTCCCTACTTTAAATTAATATATCACAACATACTTCTTAATTCAACTTTTTTTGGCATCCATCAACCTTCTCTTTATCAATTTGTCTTTAATTTTTATGTGTGTTACTTTTTCGAGGAATCCATTTTGTACAATTCTCACTTAATACTACTTTTATAACATAATAATTTTAGGTATGTTACAAGAAATGGATTTTCAAGCAAATCGAAAGGTGGAATCAATGTTATGAATGTATGATTTTGTATTTTAGAGCATCCAAAGGTAAGTACCTTGGATAATCTTGCTTCTCCTATATTAATTGTTGTGAAATATTAAATTTTAATAAGCCTAATAATAAGGTATAAGAATTTGGTTGCCATGGATAACTTCTAAAGTGACTTGGAATACATGAAAATTGGTGAAATATGGTATTCATATGGAAAGATTAGTAAATGTGACTTTATGGTAAGAATTTCGTGAGTTAATTGCTAACCTTGTAAGTATTCATAGAGTCAACATGTTGTTAAATGTGAACTAAAATTGTGAAAACACGTGTAATTATGAAATTTGGAATTTGGAAATGCGAGGCTATAAAAACTCTTCTTAGATTTTTGTTACAAAAATGTTGGTAAATTAAAGAAATGGTCATAAATGATTATTTGGAAACATAGTCAGAACCATAAATGTGAATTTAAGGCCTATGATGATTTTTGGTGAAATGTGTATATGTGCTAGGCACTTAATGTGCCTTTATGTGTGTTTAGACAAAGAATTGTCTAAATAATCTTTGAAACTAACTGCCTATAAATGGTAAAAATATAACACAAAAAATATAAGAGATTAGAACGGCGGTGTCCGCAAGTGCACGAGTCAAATTGTAATATAGTTTAGTACGATGAAATACTTTAAAAGTATTCCGAGAATCATACCCAAGGGAGGATGGAATAAACAATGAATTTTTTTTACAATATTAAGTTTTAAGTAGTAGTAATTAATCCTTATATTACGATGAACCATAAAATAGATTAAGAGAATAAAAATAAATAACGAAAATAAATAAATGACTTAAAAATCAATAAACCAATCAAGAAGATTAACTCGCTTTAGAGCTTGTAACTAACTTCGTATCAGGGTTTTAAGGTGGATTAGCTACCGATTAACCAATTATTACCTCCCGACCTCTAATTAACTAACTGATTGGTTGATACTTGCTTATCTCCCGACCTTCTTTCTCAACCAGGATATACTCAGTTTGACTTATCTCCTGACCTTGTCTAGCCTATGATGACTTCCTAGGGTTATCAATCTTAATGGTTTAAGCACACATAATTCATACCAACTAATCCCTCTCGAGAAATCCTAAATCATCCGTTAATCACATCACCATCTACTCGTTAATCTCCCCTAAAGAATTTAGCCACTCATGTCATTCATAATCTCAATCTCAATTGAACGAAGCATATAGATAACACGATTGATTCAAAAGAGAAAAGAGATTTGAATAATCATGGATTGAATATCGAATGAGAAACGGAGTAGCAAATCAATTGATTGAAATAAAGAAATAAATCAAATGCAAGAAAAAATAAATTGAAATACTTTAATTAAATAAATAAATTCTTAAATCAAAATTGATTTCAAGTGGAAAAACAAATAAGTTATTGAAAAGCCGAAAGAAAAATACTCTAATCGTACTCTTAAACTACTAGGGTTTTTGAAGGCGTCTCGGACAACTTAGTTACATCAAACCCCTAATGTATTATTTATAAAAGTGTTGACAGTCCAAATTAGGTATTCGACACGTCCTAAGTTTTCGTATAAAGTTGATTGCATGGACAAAAACTACCCCGAATTACTTGGGCAGGAAGTCGACCTGTGTCGCGTCACTCACAAAATGTGTAAAAATACACTTATTTTATATTAATCCTATGGCCTAAATACCGAAAACAAAATATAAAATCCTAAATTACATAGAAAACAAACTCTTTAAGTGCAAAATTAACCGGAATTAACTACTACATTCGATGCAGATCAAATACCCTCACACTTAAGTCTTTGCTTGTCCTCAAGCAAACAAAACAAAACAAAATAAAACCCGAAAATAAACTAAAACTAAAAATAAGAAATAAACATGCAAAGAAAAGAAAATGTAATTGAGCTAGCTTGATACACGAGATTGGATCGGAGCATCGACACTAGGAAGATTTGCCTAAATATATAACTTTAGCTAGAACTTTAAACAATTCAAAGTTATTTACACCTAAACAAATTAGTTCAATAAATTGCAAAGTAAATAAGTTAAAGAAAATTAAATACAGATCTCCATCAAAATGTATATACAAGTATAGTATTTATTTTTGCAGGGTATAGTCAGTTCCAATATTTTTTTTCTATTTGGTTTATTTTTATCCATGCTTTGAACTCTAATGTAGTAATATTTCCCAATAATCCCTTATGAATTTTTTATTTGCGCCAATACAATTGAGATTTTTTTTCGAACACTTTTTATAAGGGTTATACTAGTCATACTGCACTGTTTCAATAACCATGGATTTTACCGAGTATTTTCTTTTAAATTCGAACACCCTATACTTTTATAAATATAATTATCTATTCATATCTACCTTTATCACTTGGTATATTTAATCTCTTTTACCTATTTACGGTCTAATAAGCCAAACTAATCAATCTAAATATAAATAGCCTAAATTATTTAATTTCAGGCTAAATTTATAATTTAAACAAATAATCTAGGTATATGCTCTTAACCAATCACTTGTATTACAACAAGCTCAAGCACATAGAAAACATGCAATTTAAAAAATTCAAAACTACTACACGCAAAGAAATTAAAATAATTGAAAATTTTAAAAAAGTTTCTTAAGCCACCCTACACTTTATTCAGCATATTGTCCCTAATGTGCAACTAAAAATCTAAAGAAAATAGGTTACGCTATTGTCGTGATACGTGTAACTCAACCGGTGGGATTACTCCTCATTTCGGTGTTGGCTCGAATGGTTGTGCCGTAAAAAATTGTGGGGTTCCTACAAAGAAAAATTAAAAACACATAAATATATATAGAATATATGAAATCCTAACTAATTAAAATTAAAGAAAAAAATTAAAAATCATCTCAAAAATAAAAATAAAGTAAAAAAATCCAAATATATAAAAATGTTCAAAATCAATCGGACTTAGATTCCGACTCTTCCATCATCTTGCTTGAAGGGTAAGATGACTAAGTGATCTTTTAATGTAAAAGGAACGAAGGCTATGAAACCCTTAGAACTTGTGCATACTAACATATGTGGCCCCATGAGCATTAGTGCAAAAGGTGATTACGAGTATTATGTAACATTTATTGATGATTATTCCAAATATGGATGTGCACACCTAATGCGCCGCGGTAGTGAAACCTTTGATAAGTTCAAAGAGTTTCGTGCGGAAGTGGAGAAATAACTAGGTTTACCTATAAAGGCACTTCGATCTAATCGAGGTGGGGAAGATTTATTAGATGAGTACTTAGGGTACCTCATAGAGAATTGGATTCTTTCCCAATTAACTACATCGAGCACTCCACAACAGAATGGCGTGGTAGAGAGAAGGAATCAAATGTTTTATTTAAAGCAACCTTAGGCTTATTTTATTAGAAATCTTAAGGTAAGAGCAATTCCTGTTGTTAATGAGAAGGAGTCGAATATAAAGTTAACAAAAGGAGATAATGAGAGATTTATTCTTCCAACTAAACATGCCATTAGAGAGTAGACGGAAAAGTCGAGTTTGGATAAGGTAACAACCTAGTTTGTTTCTAGATGTGTAGTGAGATAAAGAATTTAGCAACAATTGTTGTAGGGGATAGTGTTGTAGTAGGGAGAACAAGGGTAGAGGGTTTCACGTAGCCATATCATAAAGACTACTAGGAAGGTGAATAAGGTAAGGTGTAATGTGAATAGGCTATTGGAGTTGACATCAAAGTTGGGAAAGAGGCATTATTTGATTCTAGGGAGATGGTGAGGCCATGAAGGTGGATGATGATAAGCACTGCAAAAGAGAAGAAGTGTACTTAAGATTATTGATCCAAATGTAGTGGTTACTGAACAATATTGCCAATTTCTATAATGTTACTATCATGGAACTACCATGGGTTTGGAAAGCTATGAACAGATCTCATTGTTGTGCTTTTGAGTAAAATGAAATTGATAGTTTCTACATGTGATAGATTACGTAAACAATGTGGTATTATGAGAAATATTGCTTTTAATTATCAGGATAGAAGATAAAGCCTTTTTATGCTTTTGAATGAGGGCATTCAACTTGATTTATTGTCATTTTCTACTAGCTATATTGATACAAAAATTGTGTTGAATCTGATGGTAAAAAATAGAACGTTGATAATGACAATATATCGCAAAGGAAAGAGAAAGAAAAATAAAAAACACAGATTTTGCGTGGAAACTTGATCGGGAAAAAACCACAGGCAAAGGAGAAGATAATTCACTAAGTTGAATTTGAATGATTACAAGAATAGCAGACTATGTCTATTTATAGGCTTATAAAACCATATTCTAATAGGAGTGTTGTAACAACCCATTTCTCTTATGTATTGAAACAGTGATTTTGGGGTCAAAAATCTGACGTGTGAGTACGTAAATATTATTATTTAATATTTAAGAATAATATTGATTTTTGGTTAAAGGAAAGAATAATTAGGTTCAAGTGGTAAGACCCTAGGTTCAAGTGGTTTTAGAAAATGAGGTACCAGGACCTCGTTTCTATAAACCGAGCCATAAATATTTTTATAAATATTTATGAAATATTAAGGTTGTATTACAGTTTCGTTAAGAAATTTTAATATTTAGATAGTTAATTAAAGAAAAATGACTAAATTGTAAAAGGTGCAAAATATAGTAAATATAGCATATTAGTGATTTAATAACTTGATTATTAAATTAGAAAGGATCAATGTAGTAAATAGTCCTTAGTATTGACATTGGACGGCACTATGTATTAAAATTATAAAATATTATATGTTTTAATAGCAAAATGGTAAATTTTAAGAAATTAAAACAAAATTAAAAGAAGAAAAAGACATTTCTTCTTCATCTTTTCAATTCACCAGGCTTAAACACCATAGGAACTCAACTTGGGAGGTTCAGCCATTGTTAATTCTTGCATGTAAGCCCATTTTGATTATGTTTCTTGTATTTTTTTGTGTTTTTTATATCATTGCAACTAGGTCCAGCTGGCCCGTACCTTTGTTTTTGAAACTATTAAAGATTTTGAATGTTTCAATTGATGAATCTTTGTGATTTAAAATGTTAAATGATGAATTTGAGGTATTAGTTGTTATTTATAAGTATTTTGTTAAGTGATTTTGATGAATTTAACAATTAGGAATTAAATTATTGAAATAGTAAAAATACAAGGACTTGGTGTGAAATTGTTACAAATGTGGGCTGTAATAGATGCTATTAACATTCAACTGGTATGAATTTTCAATAAAATTGGTTTATTTGCATGATTAGGACATAGGGCCTAAATTGAATAAAAATGAAAAGTTGAGGATAATTTTGTAAAATATAAAAATGACTAAATTGCATAAAATAACTTGGTTTTATTATCTAAATTAATGAATTGAATGAAATTATTAATTTAGATCAAGAACGAGTGGAAAATTGAGAAGAAGAAAAAATTACCAAATAGCCCTTATACTTAGTCATTGCTGCAATTTATCCAGGTAAGTTCACGTTACATGTAATATGTTATATTAGATTCTTGATATTTGTTTTAATAATCGTGGTGATTATAATTATTGAACGTTGGTTGTTGAAAATTAATAATGAAATTGAGTTGTATTTGAGATAATATATCGGATCTTGAGTCTAGTATGCTTCATACCGATGATTTATATCAAGCTCTGTGTCTAGCAGGCTTTTTTCCGGTGATTTATATCAGGCTGTGCCTAGCAAGCTTCATGCTGGTGATTTATATCAAGCTCTGTGCCTAGCAGGCTTTGTGCTGATAATTTATATCAGGCTCTGTGCCTAGCAAGCTTTGTGCCGGTGATTTATATTAGACTCTGTGCCTAGCAGGCTTTGTTTCAGTGTGTTATATAGGTAATTGGTACGATAAATATTGTTTCAATTATCCGATGTTGTTCTATTTGGTTCAACAGGCTAGGTATTGGTTAAAAATAAAAAGGTATGTAAATGAAATAAATGATGATTTTTGAGTAATGATATGGTTTATGATGAAATGTGCAAATGAAACGGGTAAGAAAGGGTAATGAAACGGTAAGTTCATAATTGAGATGTAGTATGATGATATAAAAAGATTGATGAGTTAAATGATGTATATATGTGTGAGAAATTCACTTGTGCTATGGATGAATTTACCAATGACATGAACAAATACACTAATTTGTCAATTGATAATGTTATTTAAGCTTATGCTAAGTAAATAGAATGGAAAGTGAGTAAATTGAGTGATTCATTGTCTTATGTAAAGGTTAATGATTGTATAATATGTCTTATAATCCTATTATGTTAGGAAGGAAAAATATAAGCGATGTTGATGGTTATATAGTTTGATAAATCTTGTGGCATTGGTATAGCTTTATATTTGTCTTATAAGATTCATATTTGAAATGGAATATTATGTTCAAAGTTTATACGAGTTTACTAAGCATTCAGTGCTTACATGGTTATCTTTCTTTCACTTTACAGATTATCAAAAGCTCGATCGGTTTGGAAGCTCGTCGGAGATCTATCACACTATATAACGCTTATATCGGTAGTTTTGATGTGTTGGTCAAGGTTATAATGGCATGTATGGGTGGACTTGTGTGGGTAGCTAATCGAATGCTAGTTGATGATATTGGCATGTATTTCTTGTTTTGGAACCATTTGATGTTAGTTGGTTGGCTTGTGTCATTTTGGTATTTGTAGATGCCATACTAGTATGTGTTATTTTGGCAATGTGTTAATGCATGTTTGAATAGCCAATTTGGTAAGTGATGGTATGTTTGCAATGTGGCCAAGTTAAGTTACATTTTGAGATAGATATGAGCTAAATGTGTTTATATGAAATATGGCCAATCATGCGTAAGTTTAGGTATGTTAGTTTGATTGTGATTGAGGTGTCTTATTGGCATATTGGTTTATTGGATTAATGTTTGTAATACCCCGAAAATTTTTACAGTAAAATATTATCCGTGATATAGTAAAATAAGGAAATAAAGTGAAAAAAAGGGAATTTTTGAGTGATGTCAATATTGAGAAGTATATTATGATATATTAATTCAAGAAAAGACTAAATTGCAAAGATGAGAAAAGTCTTGTTGCACAAGAGTAAATACTCAAAATTTAAGGGGTTGAAGTGTAAATATAAAAAAGTTGAAGGACTAATGGTGCAAATATTTTAAGGGTGGAATGATCTAGAAACCAAAAAAATTGATGAATTAGGACCAAATTGAATAGGTAAAAAAATTATGAGGGACTAAATTGCAATTTTACCAAATTAAGTGATGACTCAATGATGGAATTCTAAAAGATCATGAAGGGCAAAATGGTCAATTAGTAAGAGAGAATTCTAGAATGTAATGATTGTGTTGATGATATTTTAAATTAATTAATTAGATAAATATTATTTTATTAATATTTTATGAGATGTTTATTATTATTATTATTATATTATTATTTATTTAGTATAAAAGGAAGGAAAGATGAAGAATTATCAACACATTTCCTTTCCCATGCAAACTAGCGTAAGATAAGAAGAAGAAAAGAAGTTTACTTTCTTTACAATTTAGTCCTTCCACCAAAAATTCATTATTTTCACCTAAAAATTGAAAGAATTTCCATAGCCATCAAGAGAGAAAGATAGCAAGGAGATGATGGGGAGCAAGAATATCAAGTTGGATTCAAGAAATCGAAGCTGGAGGAGAGAGAAAAATCAAGTTAAAGATTGAAGTCAATAAGAAAAGGTAAGTACATCAAGATTTCAATATGTTTTTAAGTTTGTTATTATTTATAAAGCATGGAAATAATGTTATAGTAGAGTTTTCTTACATAAGGTCCTATGTTCTTGATATGTTAGTGAAGAAAAAATAAGAGAAAGTGATGAGAAATGGTGTAGAAAAAGAAAATAAGGATGTTATAACATGGTAATTAATATCTTGTACTAAAACAGTTTTGGACAGCAGCAGTAGTCTAACTTTGAAAAATCATCAAAAATTGTAGAAATCTAATTATAGGATGAATAAAATATGAAATTAAATATTATTAAGTCTAGTTTCTTATAGAAGAAATTATGTAAGCAATGGAATTCTAAATCATGAGCTATGATGAATTTTTTGAGACAAGGTCAGAATGATTTCGGGTTCCCCTGTTCTGAATATGTAAAATCATAAAGAAAATTTGATAAAAATAATTAGGGGCTTAAATTTATATTTTTAGAATCCTTAATGAGTCTATTTTCAATAGAAACAAATATGAACATCATTCGAATTCTGTACAAGGAGATAATTAATTTTTAGTGAAGAAGGGTCACAACTGTCAGACAGCAGAATAGGGGTAACTTTAAAGAATAAACTGTACTTATTGATTAAACCAAAAATTATGAAAATTTTATGGTAAGAATATATATGAGTCTAGTTTCAGGGAAAATTAGCGGATCTTAATTTGGAGTCCTGTAGCTCCAGATATAAATAATTTAGTGAGTATGACACAGATGGACAGCTTGAATATTCATAAAAGTAAATAATAAAGATTATAGATAATGTTACTTACAAGTGTGCTACATACATCAAGGATGTGGAATGGAGAGGAGGAGGAGAAAAACATATATGAATATTCATTAAGCATGGCTAATTTGCATATTTTAGGCTTAGGGACTAAATTGAATAAAAGTAAAACTTTATGGGTAATTTGTAAAGATGTCAGAAATGACCAAATTGCATGAAATGGATTATTTTATTATTTAAATTACAAAATTGAATGAAATTATTAATTTAGTTCAAGATCGGGGGAAAACATGTTTTAGGGATTAAATTGAAAAGTGTTGAAATTATGGAAAATTCAGATATTTTATAGAATTCATGGACTGTTATCAATATATATGAGAATAATAGCTGTAAATAAGGATTAAATTTCAATAATTCTATTTTCCTGAACCTAAGGATGAAATCATCATTAATTAAAAGTTTAGGGGCAAAATGGTAATTTTGCCTAGAGCATTAATTAAATGCATTAGAAGATGAAATGAATGAAAATGATGATCAAATTTATTTATAAAGATCTGGACGACTCAAATATGAGACTTGATCGTGGAAAAGAAAAGGTATCGGATTAATGAAATTATAAACACAAACAAGCAATGAGGTAAGTTTGTGTAACTTGAATTGTATTTTAAATACTTGAAATATGTGGTTATGTGATGAAAATATGATTTGAATGTTCAATTCATGATATTTGATGAAATATTGATAATACTCGATATAAATTGAAAATAAATCCCAGTTGAATGAAAGGAAAATTCGGTGGATCTCTGAAAAGGAATTGACGGTAAAAAGGATCTAGCCCGGACGGGTGATCCTATTCTGATATAGCCCTCCTGAAGAATACGTGTAAAATGGATTTAGCCCGGACGGGTAATCCGAATTAGGGTCTGAATTTAGCCTGGACTGGTAATTCAGATCCAAGCTCATTAGAGTAATTGTCGTTGCAGGGGATTTAGCCTGGACTGGTAATCCTGACAATACTCTATGAGTTTATATTACAGGGGATTTAGCCTGGGCTGGTAATCCCACTGTAAGGATGAGGTTCGCGGGAGTGTGCTCTCTGATATGAAATGTGTAAGACCATGGTTGAAAGATACCATGGCAGCCTGATATGAAATGTGTAAGACCATGGTTGAAAGATACCATGACAACCTGATATGAAATGTGTAAGACCATGGTTGAAAGATACCATGGCAACTTGATATGAAATGAACAAGACCATGGTTGAAAGATACCATGGCAACATGACAGAAAATGAGTAAGACCATAGTTGAAAGACACTATGGCATCATGTCAAAGATAAATAAGACCATGGATGGGAGACGCTCTAACATCTGTTGAACAATTGATATTCAGGTAATATGTATCAGATGACGAATGGTTATATGAAATAATTATGAAGACAGATAAACTAAATAAGTATAAGTACATGGAATATAATTTATGTTAAGTTTGATATAAGCTATTACCGGAATAAATATACATAAAATATATGGAAATAATGGAGCATGAAATATTGATATAATGAAATGAATGATATATGCTTATGAAGAAACGGTAAGAGCATGATATGTTTCATGACATGTACATATATGATTATCTTTGATATGTTGATACAAGGAAATTATGTAAGTTGAGACTATTATTAAACTCAAGTGCGATATGTCGAGAAAATAGATATATCAATGTTGAATTTATATGAGATATGTGCAAGTATACTAACAATGTTGCTGTTTGATGCTTATACAAGTGTCAAACTGTTGATTGAATGGTAATATATTTATTTATATGATGCATTGAATCGGTAAATATTTAAATTTTTTTAGTGATTTGTAAATGGTAGTAATGCTCCGAAACCCTGTTCTGGCAGCGGATACGGGTTAGGAGTGTTAGAATGTTATAGTAAATTAGACATTTTATATATGGTTTGGTATGTTTTGATGCCTTAGTTAAGAGTGCAATTGGCTTGTAGGTTCATGCTTGAAGTGGGAGAAGGAAATGGCTTGATTTTGGCCAATTTCTTGTCCACACGGCCTAAGATATGGGCGTTGTCTCAGCCATGTATGACACATGGCCATGCGACACGGTTGTGTGTCCCCTGTAGTATTTAAAGGTTACAAGTCAGACAGTTAGACGGCCTAGCACACTGCCTGGCACATGGGTGTATGAGGCCATTTCGATTATTACACGACCTGAGACACAAGCGTGTGTCTCAACAGTGTGAGTCACACAGCTTGGCCAGACGGCCGTGTGACCCCTATAGTTTAAAATTTCTAATTTTTTCCTCAATGTGCCAAATGTTTTCGATTTAGTCCTGAATCGTTTCAAAGCTTTTCTAAGGCCTCGAGGGCTTGAATAAGGGATGGTATGCATGTATATGAATGATTTATGCTATGATTATGTTTATATATGAAATGTTTGATTTAAAGTTATGTTTTTACGGTAATGCTCCATAACCATATTCCAGCAACAGATACAGGTTAGGGGTGTTACAAGTGTAGTAAGGTTGAAACACCTTATTCTAATCAATATCTAATAGATGAAGTGTAAAAAGGTTGAAAAACCTTATTCTAAAATAAAATAAAAGAAGTATAGTTCTATATGGATTTTACTTTTATTTTATTTTACCACTATATTTTATTTTAATAAGGATTCGGGTTACTCAATTCTAACATATATAAATACTGATAACGAGTGCCAACATGAATTATGTGCACTTCTTCACTCCTTATAAAGTATAACCATGTTTTCTTGGTACATGTGTGGAGATTTTAATGAGATTTTGTTAGATATTGAGAAGCATGGGATAGGATTCTAGGATGGTATCTTCGAATTTAAGAAGGCTTTAGATAAGATAGGAGTTTTATTTATCTAAGTGCTAATGAGGGTTCATTTACATAGTTAAATAATAAGGATGCTTAAACTATTGTTAAAGAAAGGTTGGATCGGTTTGTTTCTAATAGGGATTAAGCGAAGATGTCTATGTATTTGAAAACCGAGGTGCTCCCATAAGTAGCTTCTATTCATTGTTCAATTTCTTTTTGGAACTTCAAGGGTTAGGGGCTCGAGAAACGGGGAGCCAAAAAATCCTTTTAAATTTAAGGCATGTTAGCTTATAAAGAAGAACAATGAAACTAATGAGACAAATATGTGTACTATGAAGAATGACCGGCAGTGGATACATAAAGTTGGATGAGGTCTAAAGGTTCAACAAATGAGGAAATCCGAGGATGTGAAGGGATGTATTAAAGATTTTACTAGCCAGGTGGCATCTTTGACGGATAGTCATGAATTGATTGAGGCTAATATCTAATTGCTACGAGAATCCTAGATTAAGCTTAATTGCCTTCTTGACAAGGATGAGATGCACTAAAAATAGAGATCGAGGGAGTTGTGGTTCCTAGATGGGGATAGAAACACTAATTCTTTTCTATGCTCAAGCCAGTAAAAGACATAATTAGAATTGGATCATGATTTTGGAGGATGAACTTGATAATTGGGTAGAAGAAAAGGTATGGGTCTATAACATTATGCTTAACTATTTTAAAAATCTCTTCAAGTCTTAGAATGGTCAAACATCGTAAGATATCATTAAAGTAGTGAATGATTGCATTGTTCATGAGATGAGTAATACCTTCAAATTGAATTCCCTACTATCCAAAAAAAAAATGGATCAACTTTAGGTCCATTAGTCTTTAGTTCATTATAAAATCATCTTTAAAGTTCTATTAGTAGGCTTAAAAATGTCTTACCTATTGCATCAGTCACATCAGAGTGGTGGTGCTTTGTTTTGGGTAAGATGATTACATATAATGTCATTGTTGCTTACAAGTTCATTAACTACTCTACGGGTTCAAAGAATGGTCTGAATAACGGTTTTACGCTGAAATTAAACATGAGTACAACCTACAATAAAGTAAAATGAATTTTCTTTCACAATGTGATTCTCAAGTTTTAAGCAATATTGTCAAAATCAGATTGGATTGTTTAGTTGAACTGATTAGATTGAAAATTAATTAAAGTATCAATTCAAGAAGAAGTATAAAAATTAATTAACTTACAAACCGATACAAACCAGTTGAGCCAAAAAAAAAAGTTAAATTGATTTTTATAATTGTTATAATAGACATCGATAATGACAATAGAACAATCGCAAAGCAATAAGAAAAGAAAAATAAAAACACAGATTTTACGTAAAAACCCTTTCGGGGGAAAATCACAGGCAGAGGAGGAGAAATTCACTAATGTTGAAAACTAAATTATACAAGAAGAGTTTTAACTATATCTATTTAAAGGTTGAAAAACGCTATTCTATTTAATGTCAAATAGAAGAAGTGTAGTTCTATATGTATTCTACTTGTGTGGCATGATTCATGCCGCGAGGGCCTTCGACCCTCACACCCTCGGTCACAATCCCAATCCAATTTTATACTTAATTGGTATCTGTGGCAGGCTTTGGCCTCTCGCCCCCACAAATATTTTTATTTTGCCATTGTATTTATTTTTTCAATAAAAATTTAAGTCACATAAACTTTAACAATAATTTTTTTAATAATTTTTATTTTCAATAATTTATTTATTTAAACCAAACAAAAATCAACAATCTGACTAATTTAACCACTAACCCAATTAAAAATAATACTTGCTTTGTGTATCTATTGTTTCTTATGTTGTCTGATTTTATGTGCGATGATGGAATTGTTTCAGACGACCATAAAGTCTCGGAATAGGCAAACTGGGTTTACGAGACTTAATTCTATTAAAATCAACAAACCAAGTATGACGGCTTTTACACGATTGAGATACATTTGTCCTCACCGCAAAGGTATTTCCTAGAACTGGCAATATTCAAGATGCTTCTAAATTGAAATTATTTGTTTTTTAAATGTAATCATCATAAAAACCCCTAACAATTAGACTCTATCACCATGCACTAGTATTAAAAATACGTCCAACACATGGCCTTTTCAGTCTCCTTGTATTTTGGATGATTCATTACTTTTTCTCTTACATGTCCAAATCTCTCACTTCCAAACGTCTAACGTTGGAAACCACCACACGTCATGGCTTCCAACTTGCCAACTCTCAATCTTTTCTGTCCAAGTAAATAAAATTGAAGAATCTAGTGAACTTCCTTCAAACAAACGCATCTTAAATAAATATTATTTTTTGGGTTTATTGGTTTAGGTTCGGATAGAGATTCGATTGGAAGACTTTTAAGCTTAAGATAAGCGTCTTCCATTACCCCATCCACCACTCACCACTTCAAACTGACCCACTTCTCTTTTTTCTTGAAAAAAAAAAAAAAGTTTTCCTAGAAAATTTCTGTTTAGCTCTAGATGATAAATATCGACCAAGAAGAAACAAGTAGCGTTAGAGAAATCAGACCAAAAAGCAGAAGAATCATGGTTAGGCCGCCAGCCTTGTTGGATATCGATTATCTATTATTGAATAGTATTTGATTGTATACAGAAGCTGATGATGAAATAAATTTGGCTTATGTATAATTTAGGGAGGAGGAGGACCAGATGATGAAGATGATGAGGATGAGGATATGAAGTGGCCGCCATGGCTGAGACCTCTGCTTCAAACAAGCTTTTTTGGTCAATGCAAGCTGCACGCAGATGCTCATAAGAGTGAATGCAACATGTATTGCTTGGAATGCATGAATGGAGCGCTTTGTTCACTTTGCCTTGCTTATCACAAGGACCATAGAACCATTCAGGTATAAATCATTAAAACTTGTATTAATTTGTAAAGGTAAGAGTGAATGAATGTGGAGAATGTTGCAGATAAGGAGATCATCATACCATGATGTGATAAGGGTTTCAGAGATTCAGAAACTGATAGACATAACAGGGATTCAAACATACATAATAAACAGTGCCCGGATAGTGTTCTTGAATGAAAGACCACAGCCTAGGTTGGGCAAAGGTGTTACGAATACCTGCCATGTCTGCCACCGCAGCCTCCTTGATTCCTTCACCTTCTGCTCTCTTGGTTGCAAGGTACCCTTTATTCTTTTTCTTTTCAAAAACAAAATCAATGAACATATAACAGGACAACTTGTGTCCCATCATGTGGTTGCAATGCATTTGTTAATATATGTATACGAATAGGATTTTTATGAATCTTTTTTACCGTATATATTTCCATTCATCTTCTTCCTGCCTTAACATTTTTATGGCTATTGCTAAAAGTCCACATTATCTGATTCTTCTATTTGAGAGTGGTGATGAAAATGGAGCTTGCTTTGTCTATTTCATCAGATATTACAAATATCTGAGGCTATCAAAACTCTCAAATGTCTTTCTAACATGATATTTGAAGTAGATTCGTTATCCATTCCATTTAATAACTTGTTCCATGTTAGTTTTACTAGAAATTGATGAAGCATAGGGTCCAAGTTTCTGGTAAATATAGGTCAAATCATAAATAAAAATAGAATAGATAAATTTGTACATGACCATTTTGTAGTCTTCAAATTTTAATTATTTAATTTAAGCTCTTCCAAACTAAATGTTTGTTTAATTTTGATGTTTAAAATTTTATATCAACCCCTTTTTGTCTTGAGTTTTTTAATTAATTTTTATGTTCATTTTACTATTTAGGACCGAGATGATTATTTTTCCTATAAATAATATTATCTTATTTTCAAAGTTTAAATTCGCGTTAATTTAGGTGGTTGGGACATCGAAGAAGTTGATTAAGAAAGGAAAATTATCCACAGAAATGGAGTACTCTGAAGGTGAGTCGCTAAACATAAGTGTTAGCATTGAGGGTATACAGAGCATACAGCAAAGCTTCACGCCATCGACGCCGCCACCTACGGCCAGGAGGAGGAAGGGAGTACCTCATCGAGCTCCAATGGGAGGCTCATTATAGGATAGTAGTATAAATCATAGTCAAAACTCTTTTTTATAGTACAGTGAAACTTATTGTATATATACATTTTACAGAAAACAGAAAAGATATAGGAAGTAATGTCGACGTCTGAGCCTTTGTGTTTTGAGGCCGGTGTTGGAATCCCAATCACACATACAAGAAAAAAAGGGAAATAGTGAAGATAAATAAGGGGAAAAAAGATTAGATCAAAGTTTGAAGACGAGTAGGTTGATACTGTATTCATATTTGTATATAATTTTTATATTAAGATGAAGCAGAGTTGATAATACTAGAATTTAAATTTAAATTTTTTAAATGGAAGTTATTTAGGGGGTAAACATCTATTTGTTATAATTTAATTTCAATTAAGTGTGTTAAATAATGTTTTAGTGGGAGAAGAGGTTACAAAAATAGTGATTCAAATACTTCACAAGTTATGGGACGATTGGCAATACTATAAATATAATTTTGGCGTTTAATAATGTTATAGAACATGATTTTGTTAATATTTGATTTGTTTTTTTATCTTTTAAGTATGTTTGAATTTTAGAATTTTAAAAAAAATATCAAGAATTAATTTAAACAAAAAAAAGTGACCTAGAAAAATAATAAATGAAAAGACCAATCATAAACTATTGTTGTTCACATATGAGGTATTATGTTTGTAATGAAAAGAATGTGTATTGACTTTTTTTATTTTCCTTAATATCTATTAAAAAAATATATCGATATTGAGTCTTGTTTTTCCTCTCTTTCGTAGCTTGTCATGAAAACTGAATTAAATAACAAAAATATCAGAAATAGATCTTTCCAAGTGCAGGAGTGGAGTCCTAGAAGAAAAGTTCCATTCCAAGCCCTTGATGTGTTCCCATATACAACTTGTTTCAACCATATCTCTATCATTTACTAGCAGTTGAATTAATCCTTGTACTTGCTCTGGCCAGATGAAAGACACAGCTGAAAGAGAATACGAGACGTAATTTCATGATATTGATACTGCATGACATTGGAATAGTGATCAAATTTGAATCAATGGCAATTCAAATTGCTGCCAGCAATGTTTTCAGGGACAATCTATGTTACTTGGAACCCGTAATAGGCTACCGACGCAATTGTCTTCAATTTTTCTCAAGATTCTCCAAGGATCTTTGGAAGATCACCATGCCGATGGGCATGACTGTCAGAGATATGACACTTACAAGGAAAAAGAAGCGTTAAAACAACATAGCGGACAAGATCCAAGGTTACAAGCTATGGAAAATATAAGAATGGAGAAATTAACATGGGGCTTCAAGGCAAATACGTCATAAGCTGGGAATTTGACCTGAACCTACATCTGACCTTACACTAGAACTTCCGAGGTTGAATGCAAATGACTCGGCAATATCAACGGCATCCTGAACACTAAGTCGAGTCCCCTGTTGCCCAACATCTGTGGCTGCAATCCTAGCTGCTAATGTACACGACTTTTAATTCCGAGACACTTCGTAGTATACCATACAAAATACCAGATGCAAATGCATCACAGGCACCAGTGTCCACCGGTACACATGGAGGAATATATACAGCTTCTCCTTTTACACCCAAGTAAGATCCTCTACGTCCATCTGTAACTGAGACCAAGGGAACAAAGTGGCTGAGATACCTTGTTGCTGAAACAGAGCTTTCTTTTGAGTAAAAATGCCATAAAGCTCTCACAGAAAATCCACGTAATTGCCAACAATTTCCCTGAAAATAAAAAGGCAAAACAATTCATATTTGAGAACTTAATGAAAATATTTATTCCCACAGAACATGAATTGTAGTGAGCTCAAAGTTTTTTATATTTCCCAAGAATGTTTAGTACTCTTCTAGCACCGTAAATAGCGTCTCCTAGAACCTAGTGATGCGAAGAACAAGTGAATCTTTTTCATCTAGACAAAAACCCTTTCCGGTAAAGACAAGTTCAAATATATTAGCCATCCTTGAATTATATAGCTGAGTTATGACTGCATACACTACTACGTTCAACCTTGGAGGGGGGATTGAAGGGTTTAGCATCCTAAATGAAAAGCTTCGAATAACTGTTTTACCACAATGTGCTTAATGTACAACATCTTCGGATTTTTTTTTTCTAAAGTATATGTGTAATAGGTCAATTTTGGCTGGGCCCGAAAAAATAATAATCTAAGTGAAAGGATACAATCGTTCAAAAACAAGCCAAAAAGGGCCAAATTGAAAGACAATTATTAAATTGTGGTCAAATCAAAAAAAATAGAGAAAGTCAAGGGGTTATCAAATTTTGTTGACATGGTAAAAGGCTAAAAATAGAAAGATATTATTTTTATTTTATTTTATTATTAAATTAGTTAGGCTATTTTTAGTAAATTCCATATATATAAATAGGGGTATTTTATTCTTTGAAAGGGGGACGGATTATTGATCGATTACTTTTGGTATTCCTACTTCAATTTGGAATTGGATTATTCTCTCTTTTCCTATTTTCATTAGAATTGAATTATTTTCTTTTCTCTTTCAATTACGTAGGAATTTTGTCCATTTCATTTCAATTTTTTTGTTTTTTCTAAATTCGTCCAATTGCTTTTAACCTTCTGTTTTTTTTATTGTTTTGCAATTAAGCTTTCATTATTCTTAATTTTGGCCCTAAAATTTTTTTGACTACATTTTGGTTGTCCTTGAAGCTGTGTGTTTTTTAGGGTGGAGATTATTTCCCTTTTGGTCCCTCCTTGTTATTCGCATGTTCAAATTGGTCCATTTCCTTTTATTTGTTCCTGATTTGGCCCAAAATTTTACTTTAAGGTTCGATTTAATCCTTTTTTATTTTCTCTATTTTATTATCAAATTAACTAATTTAATATATTATTCCTATTATTTTTATGTTTCTATTTATATTTATTTTGTTATTCTAATACTATTATTATTTATCTAATTTTTAATTATCTATTTATATTTTTACTATTATTATATTTCTATTTATTATATTTTTATTTCTATTTATATACTAATATTATTTTCATTATTACTTTTTTTCTTATATATGTTTTTTACTCTTGTTATTAACATTCTATTTATTTATTTATTTATTTTACATTTTTTGTTATTATCTATTTTAACTTTTTATACAACGCTTATTTCAAATTTTTACATATTATTTACTTTAATATTTTCATATATTATGTATTTCAAACTTTTTTTTACACATTATATATTTTGAATTGTTTATATATTATTTTTAAAGAGTTTTATATATTATTTTATCTTGAATGGAAAATAATTTTTTTTTAAAAAAATTATTTTATATACTTTAGATCGCTTTTATAATCACCCGCGTTTCAAAGAACCCTCTCAACATAAGGAAATATTTCGTGTTTGGGAGGTCGTGCCCAGTCGTGTTAGGCTTCGGTTTTCCATTCGACTAAAATACAGAATATCCTTTTGAAATTTCATCCATGTTTTCTCAAATTAAAATGAGGCGATGTTTCGTATTTAGAAATTCGATAAATCGTGCCCAATCGTGCTGGGTTTCGATTTACCGTTTGAGCCGAATAGCCAAATATCCTTTTTAAAAGTTTTAAGTGCATGTGTTTTGGAAATCCTGAGATGATCTTGTGTCGGGGGTTCAAAATATTGTATCCAATCGTGCTGGACGTAATATTTTATTCCTTTTAAACGAGAGAATCTCAATATCCAATTCAAGTTATCCAAACGTTTTTGAAGATTATATTTTAAAATCTTTTCAAATTTTCAACATTAGGACGTTAATCCATCAATACGGTACCAATTTTGGGCGTTGCGAGGGTGATAATCCTTCCTCGCGTGTAACCGACTCCCGAATCCGTCTTCTAGTTTTTCGTAGACCAAAAATGTTGTTTTAATAAACCAAAATATTTTATTAAAATGATCGACCACAGGGTGACCCGATCACGCCTAAACAAAAAGGATTGGTGGCGACTCCATACCTTGTTTTAAAGTCGATCCCCGTTTTTCAAAATAAAAATGGTTTCAACAATATGAACACGTTCCAAAGACAAGCACGAAAAGCCAATAATAGGGTTGACAAATTTGGTAACAAACCTACCAGAAATCATCATAATGTCACTCGATGCAGGAGACATCTGATGCTGTGACTGCTACTAGTGCGCCACCCCTGCGAGCTTCTTCACAAGCCTTTATAATGGTTCTGATGGTATCAGGAAGTTCAAATAAATAGCCCTTAATCACAAATATATTTGTCTAGGAGACTACATTGGCCAAGCAAGAATCATAATTAATAGTCGATGATGTACTGAAATAACAAGATGAAGACATATATTAATCATGCCATTCCCTTCCCGGAACATACACATGCTCTAATGAAACTTAAAGACATCAGAGAGTTCGAGGCAGGATGTTACTTTTAAGAACATTTGCACAAGATGCGCAAATGTGCAAAATAATTTAGTGTAAAGCGTTGTAGCATGAAAAGGAGTTTGCTCGAACATAAAATTTTATTTGTAAGATTATTATGTTTTATGGGCTAAGGCTTCATTCATGTTTTACTTATTTTCCAGGTACTAGAACATTAGAGAAAGCTACAAGTAACTATGTTGTTCATTTTTAAACAGGTTTTCCTTCGTGGATTTTTTTTAATCATGGTAAGAATTTTCCATTTATTATAAAGTGCATGGATTAAAGTGGCTGAACAAGTTCATCGTCCCTGAGATGATGTGATGTCAATAGAACAGCAACAAGCAAACAAATAATGAAACAAAAAGTAGATCCTGGTTCCGGTTTTTATTCAATTTCTCCATAATTAAGGGGAATTCGGTTTTTATTCAGCATCATATTCCTTTAACAATAAAAAGGAAGCAGTGATTATGCATGCATGCAAGTCTGAAATATAAGTTGCGAGGACCGTGCGTGCAAACTTTAACAGAGAATAAATAACGATTGAACTGCAAGAAGCAGGAAATAACACTATAGCTTCAACTTTAGGCAACTTGCAATGACATCAGTAGCTTCATCTAACCTGATAAGCAAGCATCGTGCGCTGAGCATCTGGAGTTGTAAGAACTATCACTGCTCCATTTGTCCCATCTTCAATAGGTTCAGAAATAAAATTCACATTTGCCCGATGTAGCTTTGCCCTAAATGTATCAAGCAATTAGATCTTTAATTCATTAAAACCATTACAATTATTGATCAATTGCTGACAATGATTAGTCAATTTAAGAGCATTATCAGATCACGTGCAGCTACAAGAACCGTAAATATATCAATCATCATACTGCAAAGTCCTACGGACTGTTGATTTCTAATGCAGGAAGCAGCAAGTACTTAAACAGCCCACCTTTTTCTAATTAGCATGGTCTTATCATCTTTAAAACAATTAGTAATCACATCCTACCATCTTGGACAGTGAAGCAATTAATTTACTAAATAGTATAACTTACAAAAAAATTCTTTCTATTTTTTTCTTTTTGTTATGGCAAGAATATTCCCAGCCATTTAATAAGATAATCTCTATTCAAAAGGTAGCACTGGAGGTATCAGATTTGGAAATGTTCATTCTAAAAGGAAAATGTGCTTGCATTCACATTTTGTTTACTTGGAGCAGTTTAAACATCCAGAATGCCCTTAACCAGAAAATTTTCACTAACAGCCTTACACAATTAAACAAGTTGAGAACGGGAAAAATAACAAGATATTTCTCAGAAAGAACAAAAATACCATCTTTACACCTGAATCAAGTTTGGCGCATTACAAATAATAAAAAACCATACACCTACTTCATGATTCTAACCATCTTTACACGGACCAAAAACCCACACAATGAAGCTGATATGTTCTCCCAAAAAGCTGCCAATTACAATACAAAACCTCATTTTCATTTTAACTATATATCCTCAACAATTGATTGTCATCTTCTCTCCTCTCTGTCCTATACATCCTCAGCGGGGATGATGTTTCATCATCAGCGTGTTTCTGCTAACCCTGCAATGGTGCTCCAGCAGTCTCCATTTCTCCATACTGAATTACAACAACATGTAGACATATGTATGAGTTCTCTTAACAAAAATTTGTATCCTACTACTAATTGAAACCACACAATGGCAACCGTGGGTGTTTTAACCTTTAGAGGGTTCCTCAATCCAGGGACCGTTCATTATATTCAGAATGCTACATGCCTCGCTGTATTCCAGATCTGGTAGCAACTTTGGTGTAAGTAGGAAACACCTGCCACAATGTTTAAAACAAACTTCAATCTACAACACAAACACGCTTTTACCAAACTGTAAAAAAAAAAAAACATCACATTGTTCATAAATGTAGAATCAACAGCAACTAGCACTATGTACAAGAGAAAGATAATTGGCATATCAACAGCTACTACTAAATTTTGGACCATGAAGCTTGAATTTAAATATACATATATGAACCTATTTTAATCAGCCTCACCTCTATCAATCATTAAGCCAAACTAGTTGATTTGGTCCACAACATCAAAATCCTTATCAATTAAGGCCAGTTTCAGGTTGTTTTTTTTAAAAAGGAGAAGCAACTTAACACTCGCATTATCATCTGTTTTGAACATTTACTTCCCAGCCTAATCCGATTATCTTCATTTTTGTTATCTATACTGATGATCAGCATAAACCCTAAACCCTAGTTTACAGAAAAAAAAAGGTGCAAAGTATGTATAGCAGTAACTTTTCAATGACAACTAAATTTATAACACAGCAGCAAGTTTTAACCATTAGCCAAATCAAGGTCAATAAACTACAGAGTTTAAAAAGAAAACAGCATCTCCTGCTTATGTTCATGCTTACTGTGGGGTGTTCGGTTGGCTGGCAGCCTGTACTAATTGCTGAAACATCTTTCTTTCATTAATGGGGTCCATTCCTGGAACAAGGAAGAAGACAGAAGAATAATAAATGAGGATTTTTATGCAACACGTATCTGTAACATGGTGTGTAGAAGTTGATTCAGGCTTACCTTGGTTAATCTCATCAACCACCCTAAAGGGACAATTAGCGAGATCTTGAAGAGAAACAAGATAAAGAATAGTTGAAACTGAACGTTCCTACAAAGAGGAAATTCAAAATTGCAGCAAAAAAAATGCTATTCCAAATTGATTCATGAATTACAGAATTTGATTGAAATACCCCTCCAGATTGATGGTGAGCACTGAGAACTTGAAGTTGACCTGCTTGCCTGATGGACAACACCAAAAAAACAAATCAAGATTTAATAGTATTAACCATGAAGAAACATAAATCACATAAGAAATTCTTCAAGTTTTAAAGGCAAACATAGTCTTGGAATCAATGTATATCATATAACAAAATGTAGTGAAGTGACACCCAGGGCATATAACTTACACTAGTCCTAGACAAATAAATAAACATAAAGAGTGCTTCTCTCAGCTAACAAATTATTAAGAAAGATATAAACGGTATTGGTCTAAAGACAGGTGTTTGATAAAGATATACACCATAAATGGGCATGGTTTAAATATTTTATGAATGAGCAAGCATAATACTATAGCTATTCTGTTTTCATTTATTCCAGTCCAACTGCCAAAAAAAAGTGATCAATAGCATATGAATATAATAGTGGAATCACATTCAATAGAAAATGTCCTTTATATGACTTTAATATGATAAATCACACTAGAGTTGCATTTATTTGATAGGCGATGAGAAATTTAGATCAGGAATTATCAAGTTAGTATCATTGCTACCACTCAGGAAAGCATCTAAGATTATTAAGCATGAGTGACCTTGATGAGAAGTGTTTATTTGCGAATGGATTCCAAGCAGGAAAACAAAAAGGCCAAAATTTAACATTCAAAACACTAATCTCAGTGCCTTAATGTTCAAATATTAACCTGTAAGACAATATCTGATTCAGCTATTTTAAAACCGGAACATGAATAACAAATGGTATCATCCATTAGTATAATGATATTTATCGACTGCATACAGTCTTTCAATAGTGCAAAGATCTCCCATTGAACATTAAGCTATTACATTGAAAAGACTTGCAAATTGCAATTGATCCCACATAGTAAACATATCCCACACATCACTCCGAAACTGAAAAACAGACAAATGTGATGTTTTATTTCAAAATGCATAAAGCCCATACTAAAGATTCTGTCATATTGGTGACATAATAACAAGTTCAGAAACCCACCTGAACTTCACTTTTACAAGTATCCCAAATTGATCAAAATCGGTGTCATGCTCATCTGAAAGAAAACATTAAATCAGAACAGGAAACCACAGGTAGCATGTAGTGAACTCTAAAAGGTAATAATATATGATACCCAGTGAAACTTCTCCCGCAACTGCCATCTCTTGGAAGTTACGACTGAAAGTTTCATTTATCTGGCTAACAAGATTTCTCAATTTTGGAAGCCAACTTCCCTGCATGTAACAGTTACAAGATTTATTGAGGTATTAAACAAAATTGAGACCAATATCTGTAATAAATAGAAACAATGCCACAGGCACCAAACTGTTATAAAATCCAGAGAGGAACGAATAGTCAACAGAGTGATTCAAATAGGAGTAGTCAACAGAAAAAATAATAAGCCTCCAAAAGCTTAGATGACAAGTTACCTAAGAGCTTAAGTTAATAGGAAACAGTACAACCATATTGAAGTTTCAACAGCAAGCTGTTAAATGACTTGCAAAAATATAATATGGCAATAATGAATGACATTTGAAAAATATTATGTTAATCACTAAAAAACCAAGTCTTTTAGGGGAAAAAGTTGAAACAAAATAATAATTATCAAATGATCATATCAATCTCTCTTTGCTAAAAGTAGAATTCAAGGAAATAAAAGTAGAAAAAAAGGCAACTCCTCCAAAAAGAAAAAGTGTTAATGTAATCTCTGGCCCCTGAACTTGGCAACTAGATCCACTTTGGTACTTGTACTTTTCTTTGTCCACTTTAGCACCTAAACTTGACAACTAGGTCCATTTTGGTCTCTGAACTTGGGAAACATAAAAGTTTGATAATGTGGCACAATATCAAAGTGATGAGATGGCATAATCTCAGAGTTCCACGTCATCAAACCTTGACCTATTTGCCAAGTTAAGGTACCAAAGTGGACTAGAAAAGATACAAGTACCAATATCGACCTAGTAGCCAAGTTTAGGGGTCGCAAATTATGTTAACCTAAGAGAAAACTCAGATGAAGAAGAAAGAGAAACTGCAATGTAAGAAAGAAGAGAATTTCCAACACCCCCGAGAAAAAGGCCATCATGCACCTATTCTAATCATCACTTCACAATATGAGGTGGAATTTACTCGGCCACATGGCACATCAATTGACCAATTGGCATGCCACTATACACATTAGGACACATTGATAGACAGAATGGAAGTTTGGGTACTGCATTGAACATCTGTCTTAGCACATGCACCACATAAGGTCGTTACCTTGAAGAATTTCCTTAATGTAGGAGACAAATGGGATATTATGCCAAAATTAAAAACCATAAGCAGGAGAAGGAAAAGTTGGAAAGAGGAGGTAAACATGTTACAAAGAGACAACTGCAAAGTCCCTTTTCCAAATAAGGCATGTACTTTTCACATGCATCGCACAAACATGGTAATTATTACCACAAACCGCAGGCAGTAGTATCATCAATTTTCATAATGCCACAACTTTTCATAGTTACAACAAGAACATAAGATGGCTTCTCTCACCTTCAGAGCATGTATCTCAGCTAAGCACCTTTGTAGTTCCTTGCCATCTGACTCTAGTTTCGCAGAAATGGTTTCTATCTGTGAATATGCACTACAGATGAGATTTTAGTAACATACCAAAGAAAAAATGAAGATGACACAAAAATACCTGACGTCTACGATCTTCATATTCCTGTAGTATGTTCTGGTTTAGGAAAACAATAGAATTGGCTTGAGAAATGTTGTCTTGTATAGCAGCCTCCAATTCCTCAATTGTAGTTGGCATCTTCAGGTAAACTAGGAAGAATTAATAAATGGAAAGATCCAGAGAACAAAAAAGCTCAACCAATTCAAGTTGAACTGATGAAACAAACTAGTGTTCTAGAAGAGATTTTTGAAATAAACATTTCACATATATTAATATTACATTTGAACAAAAAGGAAGAATCTAGATGATCTATATTCCTATTTTAAAACAAAGTGAGAAAACTGTGAAATCAAAATTACCCAAGGAAAAAAAATGAAACTTGTTATCTAATCTCATAACCGAACAACAAGAAGAAAGAATATTCACTGACTGCAAATTTCAGCCCCAATTTGTGGCAACAAACCTTGATACTCATAAAAAATTATAAGGACCAATTACACATGCACTGTAGTCTATTAGTTAACCTGTACTCTCCAGTCATCAGCTTCAAATATATATATATTCTCTCCTGGGATTGAGTCCAAGCTTATGATGTTAGCCCGTATTCTCCGGTGATCAGTTTCAAATATATATATAATCTCTTCTGGGATTGAATCAAACTTATTGATTAATTGTCCAGCAGAACTGCTTTTCTGTGGATTCAATCCATACTCGTCTAGAATCACAATAGTGAATTTGTGAAGAATTTAGCACTGAAGATGAATGAAGTTTTACTCATCCAAAATTGTAAACCGGGAAAATAGGTGCTCATAACAAATTCGAAGGAATAATAAATTTTCATGGTTCTGCTTCAACCCAAAACAGAAACAAACCTGAAGAAATAACCTTTCAAGTTCAGGAGTAATGATGGCAATTGATTCAGCATTTCTCTTGGCAGCCAACAGTTGTTGAGAATAATCCTTTACATCTTGTTGACCTAATCAAGAAGAAAACTGGAAAAAGTAAGTTTTTTGGAAAACAATATTTCACACACAAAAGAATTCCAGGTAATCATCATTCCAGAATATCCTAGTTTAGTAAATAAGTAAATCATTGTTTTTTTTTTTTTCAGTCAACAACATTCACGTTAGGCTATATAAATAAACAAAAAAGTACAAAGATTTCAATCATAAAGAGATTTTGCTTATATCTGAGAAAGATGTTGCTTATATCCTAGTTTAGTAAATAAGTAAATCATACAGGAATTGCCTACTTCAAGGTACAGACTGAAATCCAATCAATTGAAAAAAATTATATACTCCACCCAAAGTATCCATCCCTTAAACATTTACATTAGCATTAACCTAGCAAAGAAATGCATTTATGTAAAATATTTTACAAAAATATGAAGCAAAACAATTCTGAATATTAAATTTGTGGCAACAAATGAACCTGGAATTATTTCCAGAAACTATGAACTCTAGAGAATAAGAATGTTCTTTCTTTTGGCAAGATGAGAGTAAGAATGTTCGGCATATTAAATGCACAAGGCAAGCCATAATGCAATCCACCTTGCCAGCTTTCCATCAAGAGATGAACCTAAAATTACATTTAAAGAAAGAAAAAGGAAACAAATAACTCACAATTCTGTAAATTCACTGATGCCTGGTAAGCAAACTTCTCTTGCTCCTTGAGATTGACTTCTGAGTCTATAATCTATAACATTGGAAGACCAACAAAAACCAGGGATTGACGAATTAGAAATACAAAATTATGTAGTCAATAACTTATGCCAGCATTCTCTGATCCCTAAAGAAATTTCCATCCCCATCCATGAAAAAGGAAAGAAGAGAATTCAAAATTTTTGGTCAAAATTTTGTAATAGTGCTGATGTGAAACAGATATTAGACACCAGATAAATTTCCACATCAACTCCAAAAATGCCACATGTAAATAGGCAGAAATCCAGACAGCTTTCCATCAGGATAATTTACATTCTATGTTACTGAACTTAACATCAATTTTTCATGCAAGTCACAAAACTTCAATTTCATCAATTTATATCAGACAGCTTCTATTATTAAAAAATTTGATACTAACGCTAATTCCATTAAATAATTTGAATATGAAAGCTGTCTTAGCATGCATACTTGACTTATTTTCTAAATAGAATCAACTTTGGGAATTCATATTGACCCAATGTATGCATTTTGAGCCAAGTTTTCCATAAGAATTATCTAACATAATTAGCATAAGTGACTTAATTTGTTAATAATAGAAGTTCAGTAATGTAATTGGAGAAAATTAAAGGTTTGTGATCTACAAGAAAGTTGATGCTAAATTAAGTGAACTAAAATGTAAATCACCCCCTTTTATTGACTGAAAAAAAGCCAGGGAGAAAGAGAGAGAAGATGGGAAGGGAGAAACAATAGTGCAGCGAAGTACTAATATAGAAACAGTGAACAAAAAACAACATAGAAATTTTAATGAGAAAAAGGGAAAAAGGAAACAAGGGAGGACAGAAGCATCAAATTGAGCCATCTGATCCAGGTGTCCTATCAACAAGATCTGGTGATTAGACAGATAAACTGGGAAAGTTAAACAATAGAGTGAGGGGGTGGAGTGAAATGAGGGTGAGAGGTAAAGAAGAAAAAATAAGGAAAGCCGAGAAGCCGAACAGCAGCCAGCCACCCAGGGCAAGAGAGGAGGCTAGGAGGTAGTAAAATTCAAAAATGAAAATGAAAATGAAAATGAAAACAGAAATATATAAAAAAAAATGTAAGTAAATACAAAGAAGCCATTTGCTCAACCAATGGCGATAACAAGGCAAATTTTATGAAGTTTGTTCTGATGACTGATGATGAATAGATGGACATTTGACACATGACAGTTTTGTGACAGATGAAAAATTAATTGTAAAGAAATTGTTATCACAGTTATTTCACCAGATCAATAGGGGAGAAAGTTACTCTTGCATATTTCACCAAATAATACCTTTGCATCATATTCAATGGAGGCCATATGTTTTTCAGCATAACTCCATTTGCAGGAAACAGCTTCAACCAGCAAATCCTATTAAAACAAAAAAGTAAGAACTAACAATACAAGAACAAAGGAACAGAGTAAATACACATATACTACATTACAGTGAATGCCAGTGCGTAACTTGTTTCAGACAGAATTTCAAATTATTGTCCACTAACACAACAGAAAACATGTACTCAAACGCATCTTTACCTTAACTTTAATTGCATGTTTAAGCCGCTCTATATTTGATCTTGCAGCTTGCTCAATGAGCTTATCTACAGCTGTTTCTATATCACCACTTCTCTCCAAGGATACTAATTTTCTTTTCCTTTGTTCTACATTGCATTTGTATAAACAATTATTGTAAACAAATGATAAGGAGGAATAAGAAAATTTTCGACAGCAACCAATGAAATTGCAGAACTTACCAACGCAGCTTTCCAAATCTTTTCGTTTTCTCATTTCCCTTCTTGCAGTTTCAACCATCTCCTCCTGCAGAAAGAATGAATTAGATATATGTGGAAAGATAAGCTCCACAAGACAATGCTAATTTGAGATTTATATTAATTGCAGACCATGCATATAAAATCACAAAATAAAGCAAAACAAAAAAACACATTCATGTATTAGCATAGAACATTTGGTTAAAAGCTTTTATAGAAAATAAAGTAAACTCCATTCTTATAGCATACCCGCTGTTTTTGAAGTTTGGCTGCTTCATCTTCAACCAGCCTTTGCTGAATCTGAAGTGATTTTATGCCTTCCTCCGCATCAGCAATTAACTTTTCAAGCTCATTCTTTCTGGACCTCATATTTTCAATTTCCCCACTATCCAAACCTTTAAAAGAAGTAACTTAGAAATTTCCAAGTTTACGATTTGAGGCCAATCTAGAAAGGGTAAGGAAATACCATACAGTAGAAGACGTGAATCATGAACAGGTTCTACTCTTGCTGACATTTCATTATCACCATATCTAGAAACAGACCAGTGATAGTGGTTTTGTGGAGTCCAGAAATCTAAAATTCCCAATTTTTTTGCAATATCATCAGCTTTCCTATCAGTTTTGTCTGACCCAATATACTGATAGAAGCAAGTGAAAGCAAGAAAAAGGATAAGATATCAAAGGTTTAAATACATTAAAAAATTACATCTTTAAATTCGGTTGAAATATATATATATGTTGACCAAGGAAGTTCAAGGCGTACTGAATGCTCCAGACCAAACTGTGAGGTCATAACATCCTTTACGGCAGCGGGAGCATCAAACACCTGATCGAGCCGGGAATATATGCCCAGATCATGCATCTGCTCAGTTACAAGAAGACATACACAAATGTTAAGCTGCTAGGGTCTGCTTGGATAAAAAACTGAATTGGGCCATTGGTAAGAAATACCTGCTTAGAAATTTCAGAGGGTGCTTTCTGACCAGATTCTTCTCTAACATAATTTAGAATGGGAACATCAAACGGCTGCAGGTTGTTTACAAGAAAATCCCTATCACCAGAATCTTGAGTAATAAAAGACTGAAATCAAAGAAAAGTAAACATTACAAATAGCAGATCATTATTTCCTATAAAATAGTAAGTGCAAATCTCACAGTAGCTGTTGAATTTTTTGAGTAGGTAAGTAACGTAGTAATTTATGGATTAAAATGAAAACAAAAACATAAGACAAGTACTGAGACCAAAGAAAAGATATACTAACAGCATAACCCATAATGAAAATAAAGAAAACAAGATAGAGTAAGTTCTATAATAGGATCTAGAACGTTGGATCTGTGGTACAACATTTCTAAACCAAAGAACATTTTCTTTCTTGAGCAATCAGGTTTTATTTATTTTAAAACAAAATTTGGAAGATACCGTTACAGGCCAAAATGAGACTAGTGCTCATATTAAGTTTAGTTAAAGCCAAAATTTGAAAACAGTAGACCAGTGTTTCCTATGTCCATGTTCTTCTCATCAAAGAAAGAAACTTGACAAGAAGTCAAAGGGGAGGTTGCATCCATAAATAAGCCAAACTTTGAAGGGCTCCTACACAGGCAGAACCAGATTCTAAGAAAAGTGCAATTTTGACCCATGATGTTTGGCTTAGCACTAATGAGCTACAGTTAAAATTTTAATCTTCAACTTATGAGTTTCAAGCCATTGTTTTGGCTTCAACAAATAGTTCAATAGGGGCTCATGTTTGGCTTAGAGCTCACTTAACTAAGTCAAGCCAAGTTCAAAACTCTTAAGCTCGGTTTAACTGACTTAAATTTAGCAAGCTGGTCCTCAACAAGGCAAAACTTAGCTAAGCTACATACTGCATTTTGGCAATTAGGGAAAGATTTGGAAGAAAGCATCAACTTACAGCCCCTTGCATACATGAAAATACAGTATGTTTGGAGATGTGAATAAAGATTACAGTTCATCTCAATCTTGTTTGTTCTAAATTACTCTAAGTTTTAATGCAGAATTACTTGACTAATCAGCATCATTTCTACCAGATCTTTTACCAACATTTTCTAGCCAACTTCCTTGTATAACCTAGGACCCCGAACAGTAAAAAGCCAAGTACTGTGTGCAACATGAATAAACCTCATACAGGACAAAGTAAGCACATTTAACTGCAAATGCAACAGGGATTCTTAGCCTCTGCTTGGACATAAATAAACTCACAATGAAAAAAGTGAGCAATGGAATTTTGTAACCTCTGCTTGTTAGTGTTGAATACAAGAAAATATATAAAAGGAAATTTAGAAAATAAAGGCACAATGTTAGAGCATACCTTCCAGATGTAATGAGCAACGTGGCCTTCCAAGAACTTAGCATGGACCTCATTTGAGACGTTCACCTAAGTTTTGCATTTACAGAGTAAGGAAATACAGATATATTATTAGTAATATACACAATAATTTGAATTATGAAACACGTACCTCAAGCAATACGGGGCCATAAACGTCCTTGTTCAATTCCTTTCGATGCAATTCCAACCACTGATAAGCTTCAAATATCTTTTCTGCACCAGATTTCTTTAAAGCATGAAGAAGTTTAGTTTTTGTATTCTCCATATCTTTCAAACTGCAAATTTTGGAAAATATCAAAAAATTCAACAAATGAGTCAAATATTTTCAAATAGCAGAGGAACAGAACTTGAACCATTTAAACATTACCCATCGACACAGTTCCTTAGGGTTGTTTTCATTAGGCCTAGAGATTTTTCCTTCTCCTTCTTCTGCTGCATCATTTGATGAGCAGAAGAAGTTAGCTCCAGAATTTGACTTTTCAATCTCTCCTGATGAAAAGAAGTTTGAAAAACATCAGAGGCAGGATGTAAAAATTTCCAAAAGTATACAGCAAATGAACATCAGCAATATATTTTGAGAAAATAAAAATATTAAGCTGAGCTATCCTAATAAATTCTTCTGAGCCAATATATATGGCCAATTGTCTTCGAATAACAATTTCAGCTCTATGAAAGTGTAAATTAATACTACCAATGTCCCGAAAAGAAAATTAGGTCATCTTCCCAACTTCATGGAAATTTTTCCCATTTACCAAAAGTAAATACCAATTTATTCTTTATTTCACAATCAAGTTTGAACACGTTCACCATATTATCAATCGCCACAAATAATCAAATATTAAGGGCAAAAAGACAAAGTTAAGCAAAAAAAAAAAAAAAACCAACTATATCGCTTGAATTTTGCACTTAGAATAGAAGACTGGTACATCGGGAGAGAAGTAGCTACAATTTAGAATAGTATCTTTTAGAAACAGATAACTATACGTCTGTTATGTATAAATCATGGTTTACAACCACTTTATGCAGTACCAAGCTACCTGAGAGATTGCAAAAAAGTAATAACAAAAAAGCCAATAAATATGACTTACAATTTCCTCCTTAGGAGGCTCATATGCAGGCAAGTTCTGAAGATCCCTTTCAGCATCAGCAAGTTTCATTTTAGCCTCTATAATACTTTGTTTGCGACAAGCTTCTTCTCTCCTCAAATCTTCGATTTCCTTATATTTACTCCGCGCTTGCACTGCCTAAAAGTGTGGAATTTATTCATTATATCAATATAAATTATTCAACCACTCATTGAACTATATACAGAAAGCCTAACAGCAAAAGGCTATGACAAGTTCAACACACCGCCTCATTCTCTTTCTGCAGACGATCATTCCGTTTCTTAATATTTTCATTCATGAAATTGCTTATGCGTTTACATTGATCATCCAGCTTTGTTTTCTCTTGCTTTTGTTTTCTGCAACCATTAATTTTTTTATTGAATATTCTCACTATAATTAGAGGAAATATAGCAATAAAAAAGATCCTCAAAGGAAGGGCTAAAAGCATGTAAGCATACAAATGAAAATCTTAAAGATCAAGATTCAAAGGACTTAGCTATAATGTCATATAGAATGTCCTATTAACAAAAGAAAAACATGATCATATAGTTGATTTAGCAATCACTAATCATCATGATAATTATAATAATAATCTTTCTAAGAGGAAGAAAACAATTGAAACAGAAACCTATAATTTTAAGGCTGAAATGTGGCTTTAGTTAAATGTATAATGTCTAGACATGGAAATGAACAGCAATCCACAATAAGACGTATCGCTTATCGAGCAATATATTTTGCATAGGAAGAGAAATGAGTGCTTCAGTTATCAATACAATCAAAATAACCAGGCCATCATACTCTATGGGAGCTTTGAATTCATTTAGCATCTTTGCAGCTTCATTCAACTTCTTTTTTGCTTCTTTTTCCCTCTTTTGGGCTTCCAAGTATTCAATTTTCTTCATATCGTACTTCAGCCAAGGCAATTTCTTTTTCATACAATCAACCTAAAATTTACCACAAAAATGCTTCAGTATGTTACGGAGCAACAAAGATAATAAAAAACAAAAGGCAAACCTTTTCTAGAAGTTCATCTCTTTGGCGAACACGCTCAACATCTTTTTCTTGCTCAGCATTAAGAGCTATCAGCTGTTTCAAACTATCTCCCATTTTATCTACAGCCTAAAACAAATAGGGTGAAGTTCAAACACATTGGATTATAAATCAATAACACCAAAAAAAATAAAGTTCGAACTCACTTTTTTATATTTTTTTAGTTCACGGCTTTTTTCTACAAGGGCAAAATGCTGCACTGGAAGTTGAGGATCACCAACTGCTTTTTCAGTCTCTTCTAGGAGCTGAATGGGAGTTAATTTGGCAAACTCACAAACCCTGTCTTGTGGTAAGAACTATCCCAGAAAAGAACCACCCAACCCCCAAAAAGGACATAAAGTGATATCAGAAACCAAATACAAGGAGAAAGGAAAGAAGAAAACACAGGTACTTGCAGGCAGGACACATACTAACTACTTCCAAGTTCCAATCATGAAATATAAACTTGTATCCAGCCAAGTAACAGGTTAGAAGTACCAATATAGATTGATAGTATATATTGCTAGAATTTGAATAAAGATAGTGGGCATCCATTAATATCCACCACAAATACGATATGGTAAAGCAAAACAAGGGAGGGCAAAAAAGGACATATGTATTTGTGTTTAAGACTGAAGTCTTCAAATGTTATATAGAGGGTGCTATTCATTAAAGCCTGATAATAAACAAATGTATAAAGTGCAAAGCTGAACCCCTCTAGCTTGAATATTAAGTCCAAGGTTCAAACCACTTAAAGAAATGTTGATTTTTGGAAAAATAATGGAACTCTTTTAGACTCTAGCAGGTAGAATCAGCATGAGATAATACTATTACATCTCATGGGTCTTCGATTTGGCTCTATGTTCAGCAACTACTTGTTTTTCCCTTAAAAAACAACCTCAAGCAAAGAAGCAATATAGACCATACTCTTCCTCCTATATAGATATCAAAACCCTAGAATTCATTGACAAATGTTGCAAAAGACAGATTGTAAGACAGTCCTTTCCTCTGAATTCTGCTACTGTTATCTATCTGTAAAGCTTTTTATCAAACTATTGAAGCAATGAATCAACCCTGTTGAGAATGACACCTTACTATATTTCAAGATATTATTTTAAAATGTAAACACGGAAAAGTCCTTATGGTTAAAACAGAAATCATAACTGTCACCAGCCCATTTCCAGATTTTTTTGTTCAGTATTGCATCTTGCCAATATTCAACTGCTAAAAGCAACAAACAGAAAGTATGAAAAGAAATACAGCTTGAAAGGAAATTCTGTGGAATACGACATATAATCTTGTTAACAACTATTTAAGAGACTGTTTCATTAGATTGCATAATGCCTTCCGAAAATCAAGATTTGCCTAAATTAACTAAGTCATAATCCATTGTGACTCAATAGTTTCCCTTTCTTTCAATCAATAATTGTTGATGAATCATCTTACCAAATGTCTTATTCTTGTATATATAGTTTACGTTTTCCTTTTATTTACGTATAAAAAATCAGCTAAAGAAAATAAAATAAATAACTAAAGAAACGCAAGGCACGCTTTTACGTGCCTTTTGTCACAAAAGGCAGCCACCTGATCAAAAGCACCTTACTGAAGAGCTGTGAGGCAGTTTGCTTTATGTAAACCTTAGAACCTAGGCAAACACCTTGACAACAGTGGAGTGAAGCTACAAAGATGGTTACAGTGACCACCTCCAAAAGAAATTTTCATTTATATCTATACTTGTCTCTCAAATAAAATTTATGTAACAGGCAAATTGGATATGGAACTAATAGGACAAGCAAGTACCATATAAAACAAACTCAGTAGACAACAAGCACAAAATCACTGTAAAATGCTATGTCACTCAGAAACACCAAATATGCAAATTCAGTCATGAAATTGAGTTAAGAAAGATAATACATGTAATTTCCAAACTGTAAGATCCAAAACTCACTTGCGTCAAATTGTTGACTTGGATATTGAATTTTTTAATTACTTCCAATACCTCTTTTTTGGCCACAGATTTGCCTGAAATCAGCAAATCATTGGTAAGTAAAACCATATCACACATTTTTTTCTCAATTTCCTTCTTTGTGGTAAGAAAAATACTTAATCAAGCCTATAACACCAACAGGTAACTTCTATATAGAGAGAGAAAGAGATATCCAAGCAAGTAATCTATATGAAACTGGGACCATATACAAAGAAAAATACAGCAAAAATATATATATATAAACAAGATGATAGGAAGTCCTGGAGGAAAAAAAAAATCAGAATGCCTTATACACAAGATAAAAAATACTAACCACTGAATTTAACTAAAAACACTCAGGTCAGTTACAGGTCAATTCAGTAAAAGTGAAGAGAAGCTTCTTTGCTATGCAAAATTCTATTACAATAAATCACAAAATATACTGGAAACTTGAGAAATTCAAGCACAAGTAGCTCATAAAGTTAACTTTATAGCCCCTTTCAATCGAATGCAAACGTGACAATAAAATGTATATATATATTCCATGATTGACCAAAATTGTTCTTATAGAGAGTGAGCCATATCAATAATTTTAACATCTAACCATTGTAACACCACTCTGACTTGTTGCGTGTATCAATTTTACGGACAATGGTGATCTGCTCTTCCTTAGTGTAGCCCCTCAAGGAAATCTTAATATATCCCGAATCTTCCCCACGCTTCACATATGCACCAATGCTTGTGGCCCTCCCAAGCAGCTGTACAGAGTCAAACACCCTCAGTTTTAAACACCCTACAAAATATAAGCTATAGAATAAAGCAAAGAATACCAACCTGAGGTTCACCGCCAAGGCAAAGTGCAATAGCACATACAAGAGAGCTCTTACCAGAACCATTTGGCCCTATGACAAGGTTTAACCGAGGTCCAGGTTTGCATACCAAGTGATTGAAGGTCATGAAATTATGCAGCTCAATCTCAGTAATATTTCCTGGCAAATAGTCATCTTCATCCCTGATAAAAAAAAGTAAAAAATCAATTTATCCCTATAGCTTGTTCAAAATATGATAATTAGTAATTCATTAATAAAAGAATTCCGAATTCCCTTTTTTCTCGCATTTCCCTTCTCCCCCACGCACATTTTTTGGGGAAACAGACAGACAGAAAAAAGGCAAAAATCCAAAATATTTAACTGTATCTCCTCTTATCACCAACAAACCAAAATTCGAAATTCAAGTCCTCATTTTTCTCTCAACCCGAACCTCCGCTCCCCCACATTTTTCCGATCTTTTTTCAGTAACCAATTGTGACACTGAATATCACTATAAAAAAAACTTTTCAAAAACAAAAAACCCTAATTTTCGACCCCCTGAAGAATACAGCAACTAAAAAAACACTTAAAAGCATAAAAGAAAAGTGGTGAGAGCATTATGACCTTGAAATTTTGGGGCGTTTGACGCGAGGTTCCTCCATTAGAAGAACAAGAAACAGCGAATCAATCAGTCAGCTGCAATTAGAATGGTGACTTCAGGCAATGGGAATGTATTTAAGAAAAATCAATTGAAACCGTAGAAGATGATTGAATCAGATCAATAGTTCATGGAACTAGAGAAACCCTAATTTCCCAGACACTAAATATGGCGGGAAACAGATCAGCCGAGCTGAAGGAAGTTTCTATTGACCAGATTTTCTGTTTTTCATTTTTATAGCCAATAGTCATAGAGTTAAATTTTTATGTTTTTTAATCGTCCTCGCGCTCGAAAGAGGGAAAAGAAATGCAAAATTTACAGTACTACCTGTCAGTGTTTTGGATAAAAATGTATATATATAATTTAAATTAGTTGAACTTCTGGTAAAATTTTTTGTTCGGCCCGATTCTACTTAACTTTTTTACTGTTATCTTGTTATTATATTTTTATTATTTTATTATTTAGATATTATATAATTATTTTAGTATATATTTATTTTAATATTTTTAGTATATTTAATTTATTATATTTTTTAAATTTATTTTTATATAAAATGTTATATGCAAAAATTTTAATAGGACGGATGAGGCTTAAGTTTAACATTTTTATTTGGGTAGAATTTAGATAAAATTTTAGACTCATTTTTTGAGTTATATCCAGACTTAAAATTTTACATTGATTTGATTTATGATTAAGTCTAATCTTTACTATTAACGTGATTTTGGTTTTAGTAATTAAATTACAAAAACTTTTAACTTTATTTCCAATATTTTTAAATAGGTTCTGATATTTTAAAAAATATTATTTTTTTAATTATCATAAATTTGTATTAAATAATTTAATAAATATAATTCTCTTCATTTATAAAATCCCTCTATTTGATCCTGCATCATAAATGGAAATTATGGTAAACATATTTGCCTTGTTGAAAAGCAGATAATAAAAGCATAAACTAAATGTGATGTTAAAAAATCAAAATCTTGCTTTGAAAGAAAATCAAATCAATGTGGGTGTTCAACTTGTTCAGTCCATTTTATTTGGTAAGATAAAAAATAATATGAAAAAGGTTGTTCATATATAAAGCTGGGAGTTTATATTGTTTTGGTCCAATATCTCACCAACGACTAGAGATAAAGCTGCCCTTTATGAGATGCGCATGATTCAAACAGACACTCAACGCAGCAACAAAGTGAACAGTGAACAGTAGATGTAATTACGAGGTGCAAAAATAAATATCTACATAATTTAATTTTTTTCATATTTGTGGGATCTTGTTCAAAAAAATAATTTATTATATTTAATCTCGTACAAATAATTGTTAAGTCTTATCACATACTAACGTAGAAACCTCACATTTGCATAAAAAATTTAGAACTCTCTCTACTTTGTAAAACTAGCTGACTCGCTCACTTCAATAAACACTTCCTAATAGACAAATTAAGTGTTAAATTCTTGGTACATAATATCTATGCAAATCTAAAATATAAAACTTTTTGGACTTTCTAACATAAGAACCAACCACAATCACAGTCCCCACCAAAGTAACAGCATTAGGAATATTTTAAAGATATCTCTGATAAGTCTTTAAATTTGACAATTTATTTGCTTATTTTAGGGATCTAATTTACTTGATTCGATTTAATCCATAATGATTCGTTGCTCCAAACGATCAATCTTCAAATATAAACTAACATACTTCCAAAATATACATTACCCAAATGTTTTGTTTGAAAAGATTATCAATTCCAAATATGACAAGCTATGAAAACCTAAACCTAAGTAATGTCAAGTGCAATTGTAACTGGTCAATATCAATGCTTTCGTAACTGCCTTTTAACATATTGTAATTAGATTTCCATTCAAGGATTTGTCATGTAATACAACCCAAGATAGAAAAGGAAAAACAAAAGCAAAGAAAATTGCCAATAAAATCTTATTGAGTCAACCTTGACAACACACAAGTTTCAATTTCTCGTTATACTGACGTCTATTGACATCTTGTTGTTTCATCTTCTTTTATCTACATAATGTGGTATTTTTGGAGTCGCAACATTTCTTGTCGAGCTCACAGGTTAGTGGTATCCACAATTAAACTTGAGAATCACTTAGGATGTAAGAAACGTGTATTGAGAGGTTAAATGCACTAATTAATAAGTTACTCAATTGACTTGTTAGAATTGCCGATAAAACTTTTGATGCTCATCTAATGCACTTTCAAAAACATGTCATTTTAAAGATAGTGCATCACCGAAAGTATGATGGTGCCGTCGCAATAATAAATATACTTGTTTAGGTAAGTATTTCAAATATCTAATCACCATAAGAATATAACATGGAAAATTTAAAGCACAACCCTAAAGTTAACAATTAGGTCCATGATTATGAATGCGACATATTGACAATTTAATGAATGAATTTAAACTAAGGCTAGCTAACTAAACTAACAAGTTCCCAAAATTACCTTTGAACTGGATATAGGTGTACTGAATACATCAGTGATCTAATCCTTTGTCCATCGCTAACAATTATGTTTACACTATTTCTATATAGTATAGATGTCATAAATCCCACATTCACTAAAGGACATTTTTATATTTCGCACTTACACTATAAATAAGTGTTAACTTTCTCACTATTTTTGTAATGACCCAAAATTCACTGGTATCAAAAAAAGTACATTATCGGGCCTCCGTCTTAGTAATCCAAATTCTTAAATATTTATTAGAAGTAATTATGAGTCTAGGGGTGTGTTTAATTATGTTTTGATTAAGTGAATTTAGCCTAATTAAGAAAACTTAGGAAAAAGGACTAAATTGAATAAGGTGTAAAAATTTAAATATAGATTAAAAGAAAATAAGAGGGACTAAATAGGAAATTAAGCCTATTCCATTAAACACTTATAAAAATCTTAGATTTTTTTAATTAAATATTATTTAATTATAATGTATATTATTATATTATAATATTGTATTTATATTAATTATAAATAAGATATTATATTATGAAATAAATCAAATAGTGATAAATGTAGGGTGATAAAATGGTACATATGTAATAATAATATTTATACATTTGTAATATGTTTATTTAATTACCGTAAATAGATTTTTATTATATTATAATATAATTTAAAAATAAATAAGTAAATAAATAAATTTATGCCAAATGTATGGTGATGATAATGTACATGTGTAAAATACATATTAATATATTTGTAATTTATTTATATATTTTCTTAAATAATAAGTAAAAGATATTTATGTATTATATTATTATTTATATTATGACATTGGTATTGTTATTATTATTATTATTATTATTATTATTATTATTATTATTATAAATTAAAGAAAGACAAGTGTATGGTGATGATAGTATACAAATGTAATAATATATATGTATACATTTGTAATACAAATATTTATTTAAGTAATAGATATTTGTTAAAAATATATTATAATGTATAATTATAAATAGGTAAATAAGATAAAGGAAATGAAAAAGAAAGAAACAAAACAAAAAGAAACAGAGAGCAAACGAAAATAGGAAGGAAAGAAAAGGGAAAGAAAGATAAAGGGAAAATTGGAGATTTCAAGCTTGAAGCTTTAATTGGTAAGTCAATTAAGTCCTTTTTACTTAATTTTGATGTTTTAGAAGCTTTAGAACAAATTTTTGTTGAAATCAAGTTGAAATTTTGGAAATTCTTAGTTTTTGAATATAATTCATGTTGAACAAATTGATGAATTAGGGGTTTAATTGATAGAAATTCTAGTTAGAATTGATTAAAGGATTAAATTGTAAAGTAAGCTATAAGTTTTGCATAGTAGGGACTAAGTTGCAAGAATTTCGAACCTAGGTATTTATGATGAAGTTTAGATAGTTATGTCTAGGTTTGGTTGAAATTTGAGTAGAAATAAAGTATGAATTAAGATAGGAAAGTGAGTGAATTTAATTAAGACCAAATTGAATTTAAGGTAGAAATTGAATAGGAAATTTGAATATTAGATATAAATTAATATTGTATTAATGATTATGAAAATTATCTTAATTTTTTCGTAGCTAATATCGCACCTGAGGTATCCACGAAGAAAGGAAAAGAAAAAGTGGACGAGGAGTAGACACGAGAATCACGGTTTGTATTACTATAATTCAAATCTATTTATTATGAATTGTTATATTTTAATTAAAATGCATGGTAAGTAAAATTAGGCAAGCAATTGAAATGATAATATTGATTTGAATGAAATTGATTCAAAAATGTTTATGGCTATTGAAATTGAATGTGAACAAATTAGAAATTAAAAGTGATTTGAATTAAGTAATTGAATTATGAATTATGTGAATATTTGAAAGTATATTGATAGGAAACTAAAAGCGATTTTAATTGAATCAAATTGAATTGAATGAAGAAAATATGTTAGTATTGGAAATGTATATTGATTGAAAAGTAACTAGTGATTTGAATTTGATTGGAAAATGAATTGAATAAAAGTGAATTGAATTATGAATATGTGTGAATATGTGAATTGTGTATTAATTGAAAAGTGGTTTGAATTGAATCGAAGTATAATTATATGGGAATATCTAAAATATGTATTGGTATTGAATTGTATATTGATTAGAAAGTGGAAAGTGAATTTGAATTGAATTGTGATTGAATTGAAAGCGATTTTGAAATAGAAAAATGATTTGAATACCCTATTAATTAGTCAGACTAAGTCGGATATAGTTGGCATGCCATAGGATTGGAAGAGTACGGAATTTACCGGCTTTGCCAATCAGGCACTTTATGTGTCGTATCAGGCACCTTGTGTGTCGTTTCAAGCACTTTATGTGTCGTATACTGCTCCTGATATATTGATCAGGTACTAAGTACCGTTTTAGGCACAATGTGCTGTACTGGTGTGTTTGGTTGGAATCCCTATATCCGCCAAGGTCCGGGTTTGTTAATAGGGTGAATAATTGAAATGAGAAAATTGAATAAATTTGATCGATCATACTATTAAAAAACATGAGAAAGAAATTATGAGTTTAATTGTGAATTGAATTGAGACATGAGATTTGAAGCATGAACTTAAGGTTCATGAATTTGTTAAAATATCGAATTGTCGATATTGAAATCAGTTGAATAAATGAAATGAGAAAATCGAATGGATTTGATCGATTGAACTATTGAAAGTATGAGAAAGTAAAATTATGAATTGAAATATGAATTGAAATTGAGATATCGAAATAAGAAGTAAAAATAGAATGAATAGGAAATAATGAAATAGTGTATGAGTTAATTGAATATAATCATATGAATTAATTATAATTATTTTTATTGAAAAAAAATGTTGGTTTAAATAATTATTGAAAGACTAAAATTGTAAGGTTTTAGATATGAAATAGAATAAGTTATTGAATTGAGATATAGAAATGAAATATATGAAATAATGATTTTATGAAATGATTATTGATAAAATGCATGAAATGAATATTGATATAGTAAGAGTATATATAAATTAAAATAAAGAAAAGCTATTTAAGATACATATTACTAAGAAAATTTAAAGTTTTAAATGCATGAATGATTTATTGAAAGTAAAATACTGGTAAGATTAATTGTGCATATTTATTGTTTTTACTTTAAGTATTTTGAATTATAGTAATACCACTGGGTGTATACTCAGCATACGGTTTGTTTCCATTCGCAGATTAGTTATAGAAATTTTGAAGAGTTATATTTGAGATTACGAGCCTTCATCTCATCACATCTTCAAGCAACAACAGGGTATGTTTTAAAATTTTGAATAGAATGGCATGTACTTAGGAAAAAAATATTAAGTATGTTCCAAGTTTCCGTTTTTATGTTCTAATATATTAGTGATTAGTCAAGAATTACTTTGGCACCAAATGTAATATTCCTATATCAGGTTCCTTGAGTCGAACATGGTATAGGGGTGTTACAATTTTCATGAGCCATTATAGTTTCTTCATTTGAAAAAAGTTATCAAAAATGACTTACAATTTCAAGTTATCTACATGCAATAATATATATTACATTACAAGTAGATGCAGCTTGATTCAGAGTTGCTGGTCTCTATCATGGCCTTCAGGATTACTACCCCATGAGAATCATTGACCTTAATGAATGATCCTCGATGGTAAATCAACTGAAATATATAATCTTCCAACTTTTAACACTAAAATCGAAAATAACAACTAAATTATCAACGATTCAATATTCGAGCAATGCGAATCTTAGACTTGAGCCTTTTTGCTTCTCCAGGAAATCCAGAATAGCGAAGACCAAGCAAGACAGCTCGTTGAGCAGACTTAAGTATTTTCATGCCACTTCGTAAACAAGATAGCAAGAGCTTGGCTACAAAATGATACCTCTTGTCCCTGCAAAGGCTGTACACCAAAAAGGAGTAGGTAAAAGAATCTCTTACCTCCATTGATTTATAGACTTTGATTTTATCATCAATTTGAACAACCTTACACAACCCATCAACCAAACAATTATATGCAACCAAATTTGAATCAAAGCCCATCATATTCATATACTTCAAATGTTGTGCTGCCCCTTTAATGTTACCTGCCCTGCACAATCCATCAATCATTATAGTGTGTGTATACTTATCACACTCCAACCCTTTCTTTTCTATCTCATCCAACAACTTATAGGCTTTTTCCGACTCACCAGTTTTACAGTAAAAATTAATTAGTGTGTTATAAGATACTATATCAAGCTCGATACCAATTTCAGTCATGTCCACCATGAATGCGGTCACTTGTTTCGCCTTACCTATCTTAATTAGAGCACCAATAACTGTGCAATAAGCAAAACCAACAAATGTATACCTTTTACTCTTCATTTCCAACAATAGCTCAATTCTCTCTTCAAACTTCTTCTTCCTAAAGAAGCATTTCTTTAAGAACCCTCCTTGCTGACCTTAATCTACCGATCTTGCATAATCCACTAACAAGAATATTGTAAGTCAATAACTCTGGCACAAATCCATGATGCTGTAAGTTCCTAAACAACATAAAAGCATTATTTGTATACCCATTCTTGCAAAGACCATTCATCATAATGTTAAAAGTAGCAATAGAAGGTGAATACTCAGCAATTATAATATCCTTAAAAATCCTATTAGCCAAATCTGGTTTTCCTAACTTGAAAAGGTCGTGCATCAAAATATTGTAACTCCAAACATCAGGGGCTATGCCTCTTTGAATCATTTCATCAAATAAATCAAAAGACCGATCTATTTGGTGATTCCTAGTGGTACTAGCTATCAAAGAATTATATGAAATAATATCTAGGGTAACATCAGCTTCTCTCATTCGATGGAGAATGGCATAACCAGCATCAATTCCAAAACAACAGTATGCATCAATCGATATATTGTAAGTTACAACATCAGGGAGCACTCCCAATCTTATACCATTGATAATAACTGATTCAGCTTTCTCCAATTTATGGGCCTTAAATAGGGAACCTATGCAAACATTCAATAATCTAGTTGAAAATCTATGAACCATTCTTCTCTTCTTCTTTCTTTTTTCCCAAGCGAATTAATCACAAAAATTAATGAGAAGTTTTATTTATTTTAATCTATGAAAGTTTTGAAAACTTTTTTATAAAAGATTACCCACAACAATTAAGTGGTAATCAATCACAAAGAACGCAAATAGCAATCAACAACCACAAAAATCAAGAAATACCTTCGTGAATCTGAAAGAGGGAGGTCGAATGGTGAGGTGGAGGTGGAGGTGCCGCGACTTGTAGAATGAGAGAGGCTAAACGGTGTGAGATAAACGATGGTCGGTCGGTCGGGGAAAGCCCATTTGGAATTTTGAGAGGGAACTAGGGAATAATAAACAGCCCATTTGTGTGATTGGATTAGACTGATGAGCACTCGCATGGATCGTCATCATACCCAATTTCTCATACAGCCAATCTAATCTATATGCTACTAGAATGCACGGCTTATTTTAATTGTATTAAACATTAATTGTTTATTTAAATAGGATTTATTAAAATAATGATTGAAATTATTTCTTATCTAATTAAATAAATTAATATAAAATATTTTTTTCTATTTTTCATTAGAAATTCATAAAATTAAAATTAAACTAAGTGACAAATCTAAAAATAGAAAAATTAACTAAGAGTAAATATTAAAAATAGGTGGAATTTTTTCAAGTTAACTGAAATATTAAATATTCAACATTTATGATGGGTAAATAGATGAAAGTTTTAATAGTTTGATAAAATATTATAAATAAATTATGGTTATTTGGTTTTAGTAGTAATTTTAATAAAATTTACTATTTTTTTAATGTTAGTGCAGTATATAATCAAATTTATTCAAATATGACAACTCTTTATGTTCAAGTATAACAATGTATTTTCTACACGCGGATTATTTTAAATTAATTAATATTTTTAGTGATTAATTAAATGATAACTATGGTAAAAAAAAATTAGTTTAACCGTTTATCTTTTATTTTATTTTATTTTTCTCTAAAAGGTTTTGATAAACATCCATTATTTTTTCTTAAATAATAAATTATTATGTAATTTATCCTCAATAGATTGTTTTTAAATTTACAAATAAATTAATAAAATACAAATATACATACTTTTAGACACTTTTTGTGAAATTAACTTTTTACATCGACTAAAAAACACTCGCATAACTCACACTTAACCTATAAATTAGTGTCAATTTCTTCATTATTTTCATAAGCTCTTTAGAATATCTTTCATTGAAATAAATTCATGAGAGAGAACTTGTAGTATAAAATTATTTATATATAATAATATATATTAATATGAAAATGAGAAATAATAATTTTTCTATTGGTACAGAAATAACTCAGAACCGTCCTGATCTTTGTAAATAATGCATGGTTACATAAGATAATAAGGTATAATTCCAATACAGTTACCATGGTGATTCCAATATAGTATTAAGATTATTAAGATTTTGCAAATATAATTCCAATACAAGAAGTCACCATGGTGATTCCAATACAAGAAGTTAACATAGTGACAATATAGTGCTAAGATTACTAAAATTTTGTATCCAATGCAGGAAGTTACCATGGTGATTCCAATACAATATTAGGATTACTAAGATTTTGTAAATACGATATTAAGATGATGATGATTCCAATACAATACAAAAAATTTGCAACTAATACAGTTATAGTGCATTCAAATACAATATTAAGATTTTGCAACCAATATAATTATCATGGTTATTCCGATACGGTGCTAAGATTTTGCAAATAAATGGTGATTCTAATTAAATGCAAACTAAGATTTTACAAAAGAATGGTGATTCCAATATAATACATTTAGCCACCAAATAGTTACGATTTTAATAACTCACCATTGAGGTGATTCCAATAAAGTACTAAAATTTTGTAAATGAATGATGATTCCAATATGTTGCATTTAGCCACCAAAACGTTATAATTTTTCTAAAACAACACTTACTGTTTGACTTTTTTGAGGTTATGATATTTTTTAAACGACACATAGTATTATAACCTTTCTAAGGAGAAGAAACAAAAGTTCAATTATTTAGTTAAAAATCCAAGTGTAAAAATATAGAATACAAACTATTGATTTCTAGCATTATTTAATTCACGTGCGCAATTATTCCAATCAAAGGCATAAGAAAAATCGTTATGCTACAGAAAAATAAAACATTGTATTATATATTAGGAATAGTTTTTATTTATCATAATGTATACTAAGAATATTTTTATTATTTTTCTGCATACGGTGAAAAAATAACTATTCTTAAAGAAAATTGTGTCTATTTTTTTTAATCCAATTTTTTTATACAATAATATATGACATTGGCCATTATTAATAAACAATATTAATAATTTATTTCCATTTATATAATTTTATTTATTTTAGGAAGTGGTTAAATTTATATAGGAATAACAAATTTTTAAAAAAATACTTTATTTCTTTAGATAAGAGTAGAGGTGTTCAAACGATCGGTTCGGTTAATACTCAAACCAAATTATTATTAACTGAATTATCCAAAATGTAAGAATTTTTAACCATTAACAGAATCAAATTTTTTTTAATACATTAACCGAACCGAAATGTTTCGGTTAATTCAGTCGGTTAACTGAATTAACCGAAATTTATATGTTTTTGTCTTTTGGTTAAAATAAGTATAAACCCTATAAAAAGTACAATACTAATGTTTATTTTCTTTTATTTAATAGTTCAAACAACTTTAATTATGACATTAGAAACATTACATAAGTCTTGAAAGTTAACAACCAAACACTACATAAGTATTGAAAACAACAAATATTTTGGATAATTGGCTAATTCGTTAATTACTCGATTTCAAACTGAATTAACTGATAGCCGACAAAAAATTATTAATCAACCTCCAACTAAACTAAATTCGACGGCTGATTAATCGAATTAGATTAGTTCGGTCAGTTGATTCGGTTTTAACTGAACTGTGAACACCTCTCCTATAAACAAACGCTCCTTCGATATAATTCAAATATAAAAATCGTTTTTAAACAATAAATAGCATAAATCAATTTTCTCAATACTTAGTGATCAATGTGTTAATTAGGTCAACCAATACTTAATTTGTATATGTTCACTATACTTAAATGTTAAGTTCAAATAAACCTAATTAACAAGTGCAACATGATGATAGCCATTTGAAAAACATCCAATCACCTAATATTCACATTCAAAACATTAATCACATGCCAATTTAGCCACTCATTAGAATTATGCACAAACAAGCATTAACATTCACCAATTCAAACATAATTGCTATAAGAAATTTAAGAGTAATGTAACACCCCCTACCCGTATCCATTGCCGGAATAGGGTACGAGGCATTCTGGAGTTTACTGAACATTTTCAGATAATTCTGAGTCATTTATTATTCATATTTTAGAAATAATCATAACGTCTCTTTATTGGGCCCTCGAAGCCCCAAACATACATTAGAAACCAACCGGAATTAAATCGAGATTATAAAAAAATTTCGCAAAATCTTAAATTTTATTTTTATCTAAGTACTTACTATTTCAATGCTCCTTATAATTAAACATGTTACCGTTCAATCAATAGTTTGGCACTTGTCTAAACGTCAAACAACATCATTGTTAGTATACTTACACACATTTCATCTAAATTCAACATTGATATACTTATTTTCTCTACATATCGCACTTGAGTTTAATAATAGTCTCAACTTACATAATTTCCTTGTATCAACATATCAAAGATAATTATATATGTACATGTCATGAAACATATCATGCTCTTACCGTTTCTTCATAAGCATATATCATTCATTTCATTATATCAATATTTCATGCTCCATCATTTCCCTATATTTTATGTATATTTATTCCGGTAATAGTTTATATCAAACTTGACATAAATTATATTCCATGTACTTATACTTATTTTGTTTATTTATCTTCATAATTATTCCATACAACTATTTTGTACATATATTTCCATATGACCAGTTCTTGTAAACATTTCACACAACCATTTCATATAATCATTCGTCATCTGATAAGTATTACCTGAATATCAATTGTTCAATAGATGCCATAGCGTCTCCCATCCACGGTCTTATTTATCTTTGACATGATGCCATTGTGTCTTTCAACTATGGTCTTAGTCATTCATTTTCTGTCATGTTGCCATGGTATCTTTCAACCATGGTCTTATTCTTTTCATGTCACGTTGCCATGGTATCTTTCAACCATGGTCTTATTCATTTCATATCAGGTTGCCATGGTATCTTTCAACTATGGTCTTATTCTTTTCATGTCACGTTGCCATGGTATCTTTCAACCATGGTCTTATTCATTTCATATCACGTTGCCATGGTATCTTTCAACCATGGTCTTACACATTTCATATTAGGTTGCTATGGTATCTTTCAACCACGGTCTTACACATTTCATATCAGGTTGTCATGGTATCTTTCAACCATGGTCTTACAAATTTCATATCAGAGAGCACACTCCTGCGAACCTCATCCTTACAGTGGGATTACCAGTCCAGGCTAAATCCCCTATAATATAAACTCATAGAGTATTGTCGGGATTACCAGTCCAGGCTAAATCCCCTGCAATGACAATTACTCTAATGAGCTTGGATCTAAATTACCAGTCCAGGCTAAATTCAGACCCTAATTCGGATTACCCGTTCGGGCTAAATCCATTTTACACGTATTCTTCGGGAGGGCTGTATCAGAATAGAATCACCCGTCCGGGCTAGATCCTTTTTACCGTCAATTCCTTTTCAAAGATCCATCGAATTTTTCGTTCATTCAACCGGGCTTTATTTTCAATTTATATCGAGTATTAGCAATATTTAATCAATTATCATGAATTGAACATTCAAATCATATTTTCATCACATAACCACATATTTCAAGTATTTAAAATACAATTCAAGTTACACAAACTTACCTCATTGCTTGTTTGTGTTTATAATTTCATTAATCCGATATCTTTTATTTTCCACGATCAAAGTCTCATTTTTGAGTCGTCCGGATCTTTATAAATAAATTTGATCATCATTTTCATTCATTTCATATTCTAATGCATTTAATTAATGCTCTAGGAAAAATTACCATTTTGCCCTTAAAATTTTAATTAATGACTATTTCATCCTTAGGGTCAGGAAAATAAAATTCTTGCAATTTAATCCTTATTTTCAACTATAAAATAGTTCCAAACAAATATATCAGCATTCGATCCCAACTCAAGTTCGACTTAATTATGGCATGTACCTCTAGACTCCTTTTAGTACTCGACTTAATCCTAGAATTGGCTAAACCCGATTAGCTCTGATACCACTAAATGTAACACTCTCTACCCATACCCTATTCCGGCAATGGATACGGGTAAGGGGTGTTACAAGTAAGGCCCAAAAAACACTCCATTATACTTGGAGAGATCTAGATAGGTTGATGGAGTCCATCCACATCTCATAAGCATTTCCCTTCAAATCTCCACCTTCTTTGAGATCTTAACGATGAAAGTTGAAAAAAAAAAAACACCACCCAAATTATATTACATAACTCAAAGTCTTGCAAAGAAAAATCTAAAATGCTCTAAAAAATGGCTAAATTAGACATAAGTTGTATTTAAAAAATATTTGAGTGATTAGACTGATTTCTGGGATATTTATCGAAATAAGTTGATTTTATAGGGAAAAGATGAAAACGAGCCCAAGAAACGAATTGTATCAACATTTCCTGACATAATGAAAACAAGATAAAAAAAAAGACAAATTGTATCAACATTTTTCGATGTTAATAGTGAAATTTGACAAGTTATGTGAGCATACATATGTCTGCCTACGACATATTACCCATAAATTAATGCATTGTAATCTTCAAATATAATAAATGATTCAAGCTAGAATTGTTCAAGATTCTTACACACCCAAGCTCGAAGGCTGACCCGGAATATGAAAGGATTTGAATAAAGCTAAAAGATTCCAAAAATGAGCCTGAGCAAAAAAAAAAAGCTTGTTTAAAATAAGGTCTAAGGTTGGGCTTCAACATTTAAGGCTACAGCCTGACCCAAACTGTTTTATACTTTTGTAATATACTTTTATTTTATTTTATATATTATGTAATATATATAAAAAATAAACATATAATAATATAATATTATGTAAACTTTTAAAAATATTTTATCTGTATTTAAAATTTTAATAGAAGAAAAAAATCTAAAATATCATATATTAAATTAAAAATAGTACATATTAAAATAATAACATTAACAAACTTAAAATGATCTTGAGCTACCTATTTACAAATATGTAAAAACTTAGATAAAACTATATGCCTATATTTTAGGCTAAGCTAAACATAAATTGTATTAACGTCATACACAACCTCGACCCAAATCTAACTCAGCTTGGCCCAATCGATGGGCACCTCTGATCCAAGCCCAACCCTCTTGAATAGTTGAACTCACCATTCACCCACCCTTCCTGTCAAAGGTAGAAAAATAAATTGCACAGGTGTGAAAATTAAGCATTGTATTGTTGTCATTGATTTAGTCTTAGTTTGGTTGATATTGGTATTGTTGCTGGTACAAGATTATGAGTTTGAGCATGGTCAAGTAGCTTTATATTTCTATTTAAGAGTAGAGGTGAGATTATAGATATTCTATGCATTTTATAAATAAATAAAAAAATTAAGGACTCAAATTCTCTTATTAATATCAACCAAGTAGTGCATGTGTTACTCTCTACAAATCCCACAAAGTAACAGTTCGACGTGTAGAAAATAGTGTCTACATGTATATAGAAAGTGAGAGGAGAGGGAGTGATGGAACTATTCAGGCTTGTGAAGATGATGAAGGATGTACAAAGAAGCAGAAGAGAGGAAAATACAGATAGCATAACTAAGGAGATCCATGCCAGTGTTTATGGCCACCATTTTGCTTCTTTCAAACATCTTCACCAATAGAATCATCACTATAACATGTCCCACTTTTGTCTTCAGTTCATCCAGTGAACTTATTTTCATCCATTTTGGCCTCTCCTGCAATGGTTATTGACTTTTCAGACTTTTTTTCAAGACCAATGATTAATGACTTTGAGCGTGTTTGTTACCTTCATAGCAAACATTCCGAACAATGACGAGCCTTTAAGGGCACGATCGACATCGGCAGGCAATTCCGGGTTCAAGTTACTGATGAATAATCCATACAATCCCATACCAAATATTAACATCACTGTTCCAGCAAGATAAACATCTGCAACATTCATACACATTGATTAACATAGATCACTTCCTTTTTGCAGCTATTCCTATATTGTTTTTCATTTACAATTTGAAACTTAGCTTCCAAATCAATAAATATGTAAGTTGAAATAAAGGTACTCAAAATCAAAGAATGCTGATATATGATTAAGCAAGGATTAAATATGTAAATGGTTTCAATTAAGTTTTAGAAGAAGTTACCAATGGCTTCAACCAATCGTAAAACCATATTCCCTGTGTGAATCCCTTTAACACAGCTTGTCCAATAGACCTTGTAAGCTTCAAAAATGTAAACACAACCCTGCAAAAATCTCACTAATTATTACATTAATATATATTTTCAGTTACACAAAACATGTTTTTAGCTTTAAAACAAGAACAAATTATTTGCTAATGCTGGGAATTAGAAAGTACATTTAGAAAGCATAACAGTGAACCGGCCAACGAACCTCCAACGGCAAAAAGTGCTAAGAAACGGAAGTCAAAGATTATCTGTAGATCACGAATTATAGCATAAGCTTCGGGAAAAAAAAACAATTTATGTTAACAGGGGGAAATTCAACAGAATTGAGGATATGGGTTAAGAGCTGAACTTTCTTAAAAAAAGAAAAAGGAAAAAGAGGGCAAACACTGAAGTTAAATAAATACCTTTTCGATGTTGGACTCGGTGGAGCGAGCAATACCAAGTAATGAGTCGCCTTTAGGATTGGCTAACGCATAGTTAAAGCTGCCTGGGTTTGGGTGTTGATGAGTTTGAGACGACAAAGTATTTTCGCCGGCTGAAGTAGGAAGAGGAGGAGTTACTGCTGTTGATGAGGGTGGTTGAGAAGAAGAGGAGCTTAAAGTAGCAAAAGTAGGGGAACGATGATGATGAAGACGGTGGTAGTGGAGAGAAACACCTAAAGGGCGGCGCGTGAGAGTGGAGATGGCGAGTGGATGGGTAAAGACTGAAGCAGAGGAGAGAGCCATGGGGGCAAAGAGAGATATTTGTTTAGAGATTTTGTTGTCTTCTGTCGACTCGCGAGGAGTAATGAGTTTCAATCATGAATGCTATTGGCGGGTAATGGATGGGAAATAACTAGAAATTCATCTTTTATATTTGATTATGGGTTAAAGTGTTGAGAGTTCCTCGTATTATAAGAATTTAATCAATTTAGTCCCTTTATCATTGAATAGATCAATTTAGTCCTCTATTCTATTAAAAAAATTAAACTAAGTCTAAATTGTAATAGAATTAAAATTTATTATATAAAAATGTCTTGAAAATTATTTGTTTTAATCATAGTTCAATTCCAAACAAAATATTTCATTTGCAAAATTATAAAAACTTTAAGGGAAAACTACACCATTAATCACTAAATTATGGGTAAATTTTTATTTTAATTACGTAACTAAAAAAAATTACATTTGATCACTAAAGTTTTAAAAAAATCTAGTCACCTAACTATTATATTACACTTTTTTGTTGGTATAATAACAATTTTAATCCTCAAACTTTATATTTCTATCAATTTGACTCTAATTCTATATAGAAATTATAAAAATTTTATATAGAAATTCTAGAAAAATAAAATATCGAAAATGTTGTTGTTGAGAACTAATATGTATGAGAAATAAAGAAAATTGACATTCAATAGAATCCAATAACAAATTTTTAAAATAAAAACATTACATGCTTCTTCAACTTTTCTCGAAACTAAATTAGTATACCGAAACTAAATTAGTAATATTTTAAAGTCAAATTCTATATCTTTAAAGAAATCAGTATTACAAATCTTGTAAAATCAGTTTTGGTGCCCTTTTTCAGCAAAGATTACAGAATATACCAAAACTTTTTTCTATTTTTGAAAACTCAAATTGTAAAAAAAAAAATTATATTATGATTTTTTTCTTTTCTTATAACAAGAAGGCTATGTCAAGAAAAGAAGAGGTGAAAAATAGATAACCAATAATTTTGCTTAATTTTTTTATATGTTTTTAAAGAATCTGTATTAGATATTTTTGTACATATAATGCAAAAAGAAAAATTAAAGGGTTTAAAAATATTTTTTCTTTATTTTCTCTCAATTTATTTTTGAATTTTTTATGTACTTTTTTTATATATATTTTAGAATTTCTAAATTTTTTAAAATGAATTTCATTTTTTTATCATTTTAGATATAATTAAGGTCAATTTGACAACAACTACAAAAACTAAAGATTAAAAATTTGTCACTTAACAATCAGATGATAGAAAAAAACAATTTCAAAAATTTTAGTAATCAAATTGTAACTTTTTTAGTTAAATGAAATGAAAACTTATTCATAGTTTAGTGACTAATAGTGTAATTTACCCAAACCTTAAAAATGTTAACTTTGTTCAACCGTAAATTATATTTTCGAAATAGTAAATGTGAATTCTATTCTGATTTTACCTTATTTGATTTCTTTTAAATAATAAAGAGACTAATTTGATCAAATCCCTATAGTAGAGACCTCTTGAATATTCACTTTTGATTTAGGGTAAACTACAAAAATAGTCACTTTTGTTTGCCTCATGTTACATTTTAGTCACTTATGTTTGAAACGTTACGTTTTAGTCACTTATGTTATTATTTTGTTACGAAGTGATCACTCTTCCGTTAAGTTCTATTATCTCCCTAATGGTAATCCTATGTGGCAGTCCAACTAGATATTACTGAATCTGCTAATACGTACTTCATCCGGATGAAGTATGTATTAGCAGATTTACTAATATGATTATATATATATTTACGCATGTATCACATAACAAAAACAAAATTTTAAATACTTATACCTAATAAAACATGTATCTCATTACAATAATAGTTATTTTCCAAATAACATATTGTTTTATAATTTTATTTCTTATTTAATATTTTAATTTAATTTTAATAATGCATAATTTATCCGGATGAAGTATGTATTAGCAGATTCAGTAATATAATTATATATATATTTACGCATGTATCACATTAAAAAAACAAAATTTTAAATACTTATACCTAGTAAAACATATATCTCATTACAATAATTGTTATTTTCCAAATAACATATTGTTTTATAATTTTATTTCTTATTTAATATTTTAATTTAATTTTAATAATGCATACTTTATCCGGATGAAGTACGTATTAGCAGATTCACTAATATGATTATATATATATTTACGCATGTATCACATTACAAAAACAAAATTTTAAATACTTATACCTAATAAAACATGTTTCTCATTACAATAATAGTTATTTTCCAAATAACATATTGTTTTATAATTTTATTTCTTATTTAATATTTTAATTTAATTTTAATAGTGCATACTTTATCCGGATGAAGCATTTATTAGCAGATTCAGTAATATCTAGTTGGACTGCCACGTAGGATTACCGTTAGGGAGATAATAAAACTTAACGGAAGAGTGATCACTTCGTAACAAAATAATAACATAAGTGACTAAAACGTAACATTTCAAACATAAGTGACTAAAATGTAACATGAGGCAAACAAAAGTGACTATTTTTGTAGTTAACCCTTTGATTTATGTATTGTTGGTGAATCAAATAAAATTTTAATTTATTTTAATAATAAAATAAAATTTTATTTATTAATGAAGTATTTTAATGTCCTTCGTTAACAATGTATGAACTTATATATTGTAAGTAGTAAGGGTTGTCTAGACCAACCATTTTAAAATTTCTTAATATCAAAAGGTGGAAGAACGATGTGAAAGCGCTCTCCTAAACGTTGCTATGTAATAGTCAAGTTCCGTCCCACATCTTTGTTGAAGTGTAGCAAATTAAGAGATAATATACTTGTAATTGACAATTATCTTTCTCATATGTCGAGTGGGAGCATGTAACACCCCTTACCCGTATCCAAGGCCGGAACAGGGTATAAGGCATTACCAGACTTAACCATACACATAGACGAAAATCGGGCCATAAAATTTCATTTAATTCAAAACTTTTCGAACACATGCATATACTCATATTTAAAGACATGTAACGTGGCATAAATGAGCACTTACACATCCATAATCATGCAATAACATGTCATTCACTTTAAACATATTTGCTTACCATCCTATATATAATATACATTCTTACATTAACTAGAACTAGACATGCTAAATCTTATTCTCATTTTATACCATCATAATGTAGTTACCAATTTGTCTATTAAACATCCATATTCAAGGCAACGTTACTCATTTCCATTTAATTCATGATCCACTGGTCTGCATTTAACTTACCTGATGTATTACCAATCGTGCATAACAAACAATGCTAACTATATCATCACATCAAAACATAGGACATGGCATGATTAATTAAACTTACAAACCATAATGGATAAGGACCACATCTCATGATCATATACGATAACTCAATGCAGACTGATATGTATAGTCAAAGTCATAATAATAATACATATCACAAACCAACTTCCTATACATGCCACTCACTTGATATTTCTAATATTTGAATTAATTCTCCCAAAAATGATAGCTTGATAGTGTGATTTTGCCTCTGACGATCTCCAACCCCGAGCTGACCTGCCAAAACTGAAGAAGTAGAGAGGAGGGGTAAGCTTTACGCTTAGTAAGTCCATATGAAGTTAATAAGCAATTAGCCACATGTTTTTTTTAAGGTAAAACATCATAAATGTACAATTTACTCTTGTTTAGATTAAGCTGTTTTACCGATTTACAATTACTAATTCATTTATATCTGGAGCTATGAGACTCCAAATTAAGTTTTGTTAATTTTCCTTGAAACTGACTCATATACCTTTCTTCCATAAAATTTTCAAAATTTTTTATTTAGCCAATTAGTACAGTTTATTCATTAAAGTTTCCCCTGTTTTGCTGTCCAACAGTTCTGACCTCTCTTCACTAAAAATTATTTTTCTTATAGTACAGAATTCGGATAATTCTCTCATCTATCTTTCTAGAGAATAAACTCATTAAAGATTTTAATAATATAAATTACAACCCATAATTATTTTTATACAATTTTTAATGATTTTCTCAAATCGAAACAGGAGATCCCGAAGTCATTCAGACTCTGTCTCACAACAATTTAAATATCTCATAGTATAAATTTCAATTGCATATACCGTTTATTCTATGTGAAACTAGGCTCATTGGGCTTTAACCTCATATTTTACTCAGCCCCTAATTCAATTTCCACAATTTATGGTGAATTTCCAAAGTTGCACTTAAAGGTGTGCATGGGCCGGGCCCAGACAAAATTTTAGGCCAATTTTCTAGGCCCGGGCCCAGCCCGGCCCGGCCCGAAATATGGGCCTAAAAATTGTCCAAGCCTGGCCAAAAATAAAATTGTTAAGCTCAAGCCCGAGCTAGCTCGGCCCATATTAAATTTTTTTAGCTTATTTCATTAAATAAAAAAAATTTAAAATATAATAAATCAAATACATTTAAAACAAATATTAAAACAATAAACAAATAAAAAAATGATACTAAAACAATTCTTAAAACAATACACAAATTGAAAATATAATAAAAAATGATTATATTAAAATTGAAAATAAAATATATATTTAGTATATAATTCGGGCCGGGCCCGGGCTAAAAAAGTTTTACCCGAGCCTGGCCCGTTTTCTAAACGGGCCTCGTTTTTTTGCCCAGACCCATATTTCGGGCCTATATTTTTACCCGAACCCTCCCATTTTTCAGGTGGGCCGGGCGGCCGGGTAGCCTGGCCCATGCACACCTCTAGTTGCACCACTGCAATAACCCAAAACTGCCAAGGCTAAATTTACTCATTCATTAATATTATTCACCAAATCCATACAATATCATTTCATTCATAATGGTAAGAACACATAATTATGCTTCATAAGCATAAATCCATAATCTCAATGTCATCAAGTACCGAGGACTTATTCCAAATCATGTCATTTTAATAATATTCACCAAATACTATATACATCATAGATCATCACATGTTAAGGCATCACACATAAGTTTAGTGTACATACCTATACAACTTGTAACATAACTCAAAGACATACTCATCAATGGCTTATCTTATTGAGATCATCAACGAATACTTTGCCAAATTACCCGTTGAGCACTCGAAATATAATCGGATACACAGAATGCATGCACATAAGTGCCATGCCCACAGCTAGACAAACTCAATAGCCTGCGGAATATATGTGTAGCCAAGCTACCATGTAACCCACCCATAAGTGAACTCGGACTCAACTCAATGAGTTCGAGTGTGCGCATCCATAAGTGAACTCGGACTCAACTCAACGAGTTCAAATGCCTAGTTACATCTCACGAACTCGGACTTAATTCAACGAGTTCGGAACTCAAATATCTTAGTGACATGTCACTTGTATCCTAATCTATTCCTAAGGTTTAAACGAGATTTTCCTTGATCACACATCTTTGTCGTCTTCCACGGAATGTTGGAACCGATACTTAGTAGCATTTCATATTTATCAAGTTCACATAATTTTGCATATTACTCAACAATAACAACAAAGCATAATATTTCATAATAGTAATCATCATATAATATAAATAACATTAAATTACTTAAAATGACAATTATGTTACCAGCATTTCCACATGAACTTACATCTCATTTAATATCAAGGCAATAACATTAAACTACACATTGCATTATTAAAAATCATATGAACTTACCTCGTATGCGAAAATGGCCATTTTTACCATTTTGTCCACAACCTAATATTTTTCGATTTTAGCCCGAATTTTAATTTTTCCTTGCTCTATCATTTCAAATATAGCATAATTAGGACTCAAATTATTAAAATTAACCCAAAATCATATTTTGGAAAAATTACAATTTTGTCCCTAAACTTTGTCAAAATCACATTTTTGCCCCTAGGCTTGTAAATTAAACTTCATCCTATTTCCTTATATTTTATGACATGCTGATCATTTTTCCCTTCTATAGTAACATCAAATTCACACTCTAACATGTACTTATGAACATTAGGTATTTTTACTGATTATGTCGTTTTACTCGTTTTCACGTAAAATCGCTTAGTAAAAGTTGTTTAACACAATTTTAAGCTTCATATTCTACCATAAAACATCAAAATAAACACATTTCACCTATGGGTATTTTTCCAAATATAAACCCTAGGTTAAATTATTGCTAGAATAAGCTTAACCAAGTTACTAGGATTTCAAAAATGTAAAGAACTTTAAGAACGGGGATAATGAGCACTTACAATCGAGCTTGGGAGTTTAAACAAACCTTAACCATGGCTGCTGCTGGTAGAAACGGTTGAATGAAGAAGATGATAGCTAATTTGGCTTATTTCCCTTTTTAATTCTTTTAATTATTAGTTTACCAAAATACCCCTAACTTAAAAATATTTTATTACACCCATTTCATGTTTATTTTTGTCCAGAAATTAACCAATGATCTAATTACCATTTAATGACCCTAAATTTAAAATTTCATAACAATTGGACACCTCTAGTATGTAGAACTCAACTTTTTCACTTTTTATGATTTAGTCCTTTTGACTAAATTAAGTGCCCGAACGTCAAAATTTTCGAACGAAATTTTCACAAAATTATTCCGTGAAATCGTAGACCATAAAAATATAATAAAAAATCGGATTTGTAGTCTCGAAACAACTGTTTTGACTAGGCCCAAAATCAGGGTGTCACAGAGCACCATTTTAATGACATTTGTTTTTAAGCTTGTTGAGTTTATTCCTCTAAAACAATTACCTCATATTGAATAGAGAGTTGTTCAATATTGTCTTGTTGAGGTTCTAGATTCATTTCTTGATAATTAGGTATGAGAACTTGAACATTGTTAAAAGTGAAAGTAGGAAATGAGTTAGAATACAATTCCTCCTCAAAAGCAATGTTTCTAACCTTATTTCTCCCTCCAAACTCAACATCCTCAAAAAATGTTGTAGTTCCCGTATTCAAAATATTCCTAATTGTGGGATCATAAACCTTATAGCCCCTAGACCGCTCAGAATAACCAATAAAGTAAATGCTCACTATTTTGGAGCCAAATTTCTTTCATTTGGCCTGTAAAGCCTTGCCTCAGCTAGACATCCCCAAATGTGAAAGTGTTTTAGATTATGTTTTTAACTTGTCCAAAGCTCGTAACTTGTTTTTTTTTGCAGCTACTTTAATGGGTACTCTATTTGGAATGTAAGTTGTTGCTTTTAGAGTCACTGACCAAATGAGCACTTTCAGACTTATCATGTTTCAACCTCGCTTCCTCTTGCACGCAATGAGAAATGAACTCATTAGGAGTCCATTTCTCTTTTTGACAGATGTAACTAAGTTTAAATTGGTTAAATTACGTAGGAAGCAATACCAAAATCATAAGAACACGTAATTCCTCAGAAAGTTCGATCTTAAGTGTCTTAAGTCTTGAAGCAATACAGAATATCTCCATAATGTAGTCCTTCACATTTCTTTGACCCTTATAATTCATAGACATCAAAGAAGTCAGAAGTGATGTCATCTCAACCTTATAAATTTTGACAAAACGTTTCTCAATTTCGTCAATAAAACTCTTGGTCTGAGTAATCTCTTCAGATTTTGTGCCCCTAAAGGTTCTTGGAATGTTGTGCTTCATGATCATTAGACTCATGTGGTTTGAACGATCCGAGCTCTCAAAATCCCTTTCAGCATTAGAGATGCTTGACGCAGTGAGAGGTGCAACTTGTTCTTCCCTTAGTGCAAGGTCTATGTCCATACAACCATACACTATAAGTAAATGCCTTTTTCATTCATTGAAATCGGTCCCATTAAGCATGGGCATAGAATTGATATTAGCAGATATTGTGGCAACAGAAGATGAACTAGCTGAGTATAGAACGAAATAAATAAATAAAAATAAGCTCACATCAATATTCATAAGTAAACAATACATTCAAAATAATGGTTAATTCCATCTCAATACACCAAACACGACATTAATATCAAGTATTTGGACAATAATATTAATAGTAAGTGATACTATTGTTGTAGCAAGCAAACATTGACAATAAATTATACCAAACAATAAATTAATCTTTAGACTAACATATTATTCACTTAGAGTACCTTATAATTGTCACATATTTATCATCATAGATGTCATTGAAATTCTGCCAAATATTGATTTGCCTTTGGGTTAATTAATAAACGTATGAATCACAAATACATATAATCATATTGATATTTTAAACAAACTAATCTACGTAAAAGAAGTCACTTTGATGTCATTTTGTTCAAACTAATCTATTTAAAATATTAGACATCCTTAATTAAAACCCAAAGCCAAATCTGAATTTATTTGTTTCAAAGTATTTCTCTTAATTTCATCTTTGGATAAAAATATTAACTTATAAATGATATTTTATTATAGTAATTAAAAAACTGACAATAAAAAACATGTTAAACAATAAATCTTCCTTGGGCCAATTTATTATTCACATGTAAAACTGAATAATTGTCACATGTTTATTATCACAGTTGCACATGTAATTTTGTTAAATATTAACTTTCCTTTTGGGCCGGTCAATATTAACGTAGCTTAAGCTACATGCACACAACCTTTTTATATTTTAAAACTAAATATTTTGAACAACATAGGTCATTTTGGCAACTCATTGCTTCAACTAAGTTTCAATATTCAAATTTAAAATTCCCAAAATAATCAAAGGTTAAAAACTAAAATTTCTGAGCGCTACGATTTTCAAAATTTTACAGTAAAATACAAAACCAAAATTTAATCAAACTTAAAATCAAATTCTGTATCATTTTTGACATAAATATTTAATCATAGCAAACTATTAGATACAGAAGCGTATTTGAATTCATTGTTGGAGATTGTCCATAAATTTTTTTTTTTTTATCTTTCAAGAAAATAGTTTTCTCTTTTTGTATAATTCTATGATGTGGAAAGAAAAGATATATGAGATAACCTATTTATTAGGGACCACTACTACTTTAAATAACTGATTATTAAATCAATTTTGAGTATTTATGATTTGGCCCCTCATCCAATTATAAGTTTAACTTATGGAATCTAGATATTATTTTCATGACACGTTAATACCTATGATACTTATAATATAATTAGTCAATTAATTTTGTATCACACTTTATAATAGTATTATAAATTATACATATGTGTCCATAATTGAGAATTTTAATCCAACATTATATACTTGGAACTGGCAGTTATGCTTTTCACATGTCGAATGAGAATACTCGAGTATATTCAATGACCTTTTTTCTTCTCTCTTTTAAGAAAAGATTGTAATTGAAGTTGAGGTTTGTAAAATGCTGTTATGATATTTGTATTTTTTTTAATTTTAATATTGTTTTGCTATTTAAATTTAAATATATTTTCTAACATAAAAAAATCTTAAATTATATCAAAATCAAATTCAACGCCTCCAATATTTAAATAAATAAAAAGAAGACAAGGATTGCCATCAAAAGCAATTACTTGTAGATGCCCTACATAAGTGACAGCTCTCCAAGATAAGATTGGGTAGCTGCCCTTGCATCGTTTAGATTTGTACACGAAAGGGATTTGGATTAGAGAAGAAGGAAAGAGCCCTAATGATATGCATTCGGCCAACGATGGAACTGTTGGGATCTCCAATATTCTACAACCCTTACTTCATGGATTTGGATTTTATTTGACGAAACTAAAAACATAGAAAATGTTTTAAGAAACTTGTGTTTAAAAACTTCAAACCAAAACATCCACACACATCTCTTAATACTTATTACTTTTCATATAATCATAATTCATAAATTTACCCTTATTAAATAAAAATAATATTCAATAATAAATCTTTAGATTAAATATTTTTAAAAAATTAAAATTTTTATTTTAATTAAAAATAAAATTATTTCAAATTTATTTTACATATATTTTCTAAATATAACAATGCATATATGTAAAATTGATTTTGGAATGAATGTTGTAATGCAATTGAAATTTCAATCAATATATGGAAAGGGAAAGAAAGGAAAACAATAAGAAATAAATATAATACGTAACCAATATACTATATAAATGATTAAATATGCATATCGAAATTTAAATTATAAAAAAATTTCAAAAAATCAATTGAAATAACAAGAGAATTAGTAATAGAGACATGTTTTTTTTCTTTGAAATAGTGCCTGCTCCAACATATGAAATTATCATATTATCTTTGTATTTATATAAAACTATTAAAATAGTAAAAATGTAATAACACAATATAGAAAAAAAAGTAACATATTTTTTATTTAAATATCTTTTGAAGAATTATGTTTAAATATTTACTTGACGTTAAAAAAAAATAAAAAATATTAAAAATAAGTAGCAAAAATTAAATTGAAGTGGAGTGGATCGAGGTGAGGATAGATGTATCCAATAGAGATAATAGTTGTTTACAAGATTTTGCATCCATAATAAAGCATGGTGAATGGTGGAGCAGAGTATGTCAACTATAGAGTGGTGACGGATTTAGCAATATTAACCCCCGCCTTGCTCAATTGCCATCCCTAGTTGATAGAGAAAATGAGGTAATAATCTTTATTTTATTTACAATTAATAGACTAATACCCTAAATCAAAATAAAATAGAATTAAATTTATCTTTAAAATCTTTTTAACTTTCCACCTTATCAATTTTTCTCATCTTTTATCATAGAATCGCATTGTCATGTTTACGAGAAAGTTAGATTTAAAAAAAGCAATTGATATATTAAATATTGGAATTACTTTTGAAGTAATTAATTTTTTAATAAATTTATTATTAGTGAATATACACCACCTAATTCTTATTCTAGCTCATAGAAATGTTCATGGGCCGGGTCAGGCCGGGTTCGGGTCGGGTTCAATTAAAAAATCATGCCCATTTATTGGGCTCGGGCCAGACCGGGTCAAAAAATGGGCCTAAAATTTTGCCCAAGCTCGACCCGGATAAAAATACTAAAACCCGGGCCCGGCCCGGCCCGCCCGTATTATTTTTATATTATTTTTAAATATATATAATACATCAAAAATACTAAAAATATCAAAATAAATATTTCCCAACAAATTGAAAATAAATTTTAAAAAATATGTAGACTTAAATAACACTAAGATAAATGCAACTTAACAAGCAAATGCTTCTAAAATAATAAAAAAATTAACAAACGCCTTTAAAATAATAAGAAAATTAACAATAAAATAAATTTTATACAATATTCAAACAATAACAACAAAATAGTAGCAACATAATAGTAAAATGGTAGGAAAATAAGGAGAAAACAACAAGAAAATAACATTCAAAAATTTTAAAAAAATGCAGATTTTTTTGTCTTTTAGTGAATTCGGGTCAGGCCGGGTCGGACCGGGTCCGGGCTAAAAATACTTTACCTGAGGCCTGACCCATTTTTTAAACGGGCCTTATTTTTTTGTCCAAGCCCATTTTTTGAGTCTATATTTTTGCCCAAACCCTTTCACATTTCGTACGGGCCTTTAGGCAGGACCGGGTAACCTGGCCCATGCACACCTCTATTTAGCTCCCATGAAATTCAATGCGGCCTTGCATGGGCTTATTTTATGAGCTCATTGACTGTCCAATTTTCATGGGCCGCTAGACCTCCTAAAGGGCTTTCTTCCACTGCAAATATCCAACAAAGTAATTAGTCAATATCCAAGTTTTAGTGACCCAACAATTTGAGCTTATATCTACTACTTTTTACACAATGTTTAATATTGATCATAACTCCTCCTCAATTATAATGCGTTGCAACACAATCGAATTTAATATTTTTATATTAACAACAATACTCATATTAATTAAATTAAGATTCAATTAACTTAATTTATGTATTTTTAATGTCTAGTGTTTCTTTTTTTTTTAAATTGATTTTTTAAATATTACAATTTCATCTACCATGTATACTTTTTTACTCATTAAAATTTGTCATTTTCTTGACACACAAAGAAATGATGAGCATTTCGTATTATTAAATGTAAATATATATTAAAATATAAAATATTTCTCATTGTTATTGAATTATAACAAAATAATGTAACGAAGAAGACAATATAAGTATAAAAGTAAAAATATCACCCACATTGTAATATAAAATTATAAATTAATACATAATATCTAACTATTTAGACATAATTATACTAGAATTTTTAATATTTCATCCAAATAAAATTATGTAGCATTACTATGATATAGTTTATTTAATTCATCACTAAATTTTAAATAGTTTTAAGTGAGTTTTTAAAATATAAATATTGTATGAAGTAAGTTATTGTATTAGTTTAATGCTAGTTTAAATAGATAATGTCATTAAAATTTAAGAAGGCTATTTGTCTAACCCATTATATCCAAGCTCCAAATATTATTCGAGTAGTAAGTACATAAACTCTTACCAAAAGGGCTTGATTGATACGATACGATACTCAAATGATTTAATTAAAATATTTTGAAGTTTGAAGATAATTTAGAATTTAAGCAGTAATATGAGGAGTTCTAATGCAATTAATCCAATCATAGATTAGAAAGGTTTTCTAAAATTTCGTTTTAACCATTCTCGACCCGCTCCAAACTCCCTTCTTTCTCACATACCCGCCGCCAAACAAGCCTCTCCCTCCCTTCCGGTCCCTGACCCAAGCCTTCTCTTGGCTTCAAGTTGCCGACTGGCCAGGAAACCAAATAAGGTAATTTTGAAACCCTAAACTTAAGTTAATATTGTGCATGAGTCATGGGATTTTGAGTTATTTGCATTACTTTGCTATATTTGATTTTCTGTTTTCAATCCTACTGCTTGCTACTTTGTCTCATCTATACTTTATCCCTTTACTTTGTTGAGAAGAAGGGTTTTTTCTTGAAGCTATCGGTTTAGAGGAAATAGCAGACCGTTGTCGCTGCTGTTTTCTGTTACACTGCTATTTGCGGTCACTATCCTCTGCTATTGATGTGAAACCGCTATTGTGGTTTCTCTGCGGAGGCAGAAGGTGCTGCTACTACGAAATAGCGGCTGTGGCACTGATACGCCACTGCTATTTGAAACTCTGCTAAAAGAAATCATTAAATTCTTTTTCTCACCTTTCAGAAAAGTAGAGAATAGAAAAAATGGCGTCAGCAACATTAAAAAAGAACTATCGCTGCTCTCAGTCGCTGCAACAGTTTTATAGTGGCGGCCCATTTGTGGTCTCATCAGATGGCTCTTTCATTGCTTGTTCGTGCGGTGAATCCATAAAGATTGTGGATTCATCAAATGCCTCCACGAAATTTACCATCGAGGCTGAGTCCAGTACCATCACGGCATTGGCTTTAAGTCCCAATGATAAGTTGTTATTCTCTGCTGGACATAGTAGGCAAATTAAGGTCTGGGACTTGGATACTTTCAAATGCCTGCGCTCTTGGAAGGTCAGGCTTTATTTATTTGTTTGCTTTTTTTTTTCCTAAATAATGTTATGAAGAATTTAAACTTGTTCTTTGGCTCTACAACTGTGAAGCCAAAAGGTGGGATTTGGTGTTAAAGCAAATTATGTCTTTGAAGAATTAAAAATGTGCCATTGTAATTTTGCTAGGAACGAAAGTTTAGCATGCTTTTGCTTAAATGAGGTAAGTATTTTGAATTAGTTCAATTAAACTGCATAGAAAAATTCAGTAGCAAAAGTAACAACGGAATGAAGCATTAATTATTATAATGATTTCTTTAAAATCGCATGACTTATAAAGTTCATATATTTTTCAGTCATATTATAATGAAGCTCTAATTGTTATAATGACTTGCCAAGTTCAAGTTAGCGGTCTTGTAACCAACATCAATTTCAGTGAATTGGTCTTAAAAGATACGCTAAACATGTGCGTTGGAATATATTCATTTCTTTGTACTTGAATGCCTTGAAACCTTGTTTTTTTTTTTTTTAAGTGAAGAAGAGTGACACATAAGAATGGATCCCAATTTTTACCTACCTTAGGACATCTTTAATTAGGTACAATGACATTTTATGATCCAAATCACTGATTTCACATTGAGGGGGAAACACAAAGTGGTTGTTAAATGTATAACATAAGTTTTATATTAGTATTAATTTATAGTTAATATTGTTATGTTCACAAACTTGGCAGAGCTTTTGGCTTTCTTTTTATTTTAATATTTATCTTTGAGTAGGGGCATGATGGTCCAGTAATGGGTATGGCTTGCCATGGCTCTGGTGGACTGCTTGCAACTTCAGGAGCTGATAGGAAAGTTCTTGTTTGGGATGTTGATGGTGGTTTCTGCACTCATTACTTTAAAGGTCATAAAGGTGTTGTGACTAGTATCATGTTTCATCCTGATGTAAATAAAAGCCTTGTAAGTAGTACCTCAGTCTATTTAGACTGCCTTTTTTTTCTTTTTGACCCTTGTGCTAGCAATTGGTTTATGCTTTTTAAATGTAATCTGTCTGAGCCTTTTTCCTTGTTCCTGTAGCTTTTCTCTGGAAGCGATGACACTACTGTACGGGTCTGGGATCTTCTAGCGAAAAAGTGTGTTGCAGTGCTAGAAAAACATTTCTCAGCAGTTTCTTCTATGGCTGTGTCAGAAGATGGATGGACGTTGCTAACTGCAGGAAGAGATAAGGTAGGGGCAAAGTTCCTTCGATCTTGATATAATTATTTTATAAAACGTCTATTATACAGATTTAAAAATAAATATTTGTAATCAATCTTTTTGTAGTTGTGATTTTGTGTCATTGTATGCATATAGTAACACTACTAAACAGCGAGAATTTCCTGTAAATGCCACTAAGACTTTTGACAGCTTTAATGCTTTTTGCGAACCTTTTAGATTATTTTAAATTGTGGTTTTTGATTCTCCTATATTTTTATCCCTTCAATTGTTTCGTTTAACCTTGTCAAGTTTCTTCTTCGGTCTGATGTCTATCTAGTCTCTACTATAATATTTTGGAGTATCTTCCTAATGCTTTGTACTTCTAGGGATTTGTGTTTACATTTGCCTAAATTCTTTTCTAGTATATTTTTGATTCTTCTATATTTTTATCCCTTCAATTGTTTCTTTTAACCTTATCAAATTTCTTCTTTAGTCTGATGTCTCGGTAGTCTTTACTATAATATGTTGGAGTATCTTGCTAATGCTTTGTACATCTAGGAATTTGTGTTTATATTTGCCTAAATTCTTGGGTGCTTTGCTTTATGTTATGTTTGACTGGAGTGTATTCCGCTTTTTTCTTCTAAACTGAAGAAAGTTGACCAATCATTTGTAGCAATTCAGCTGCATTATCAAATTTTCAACCAGAAAGCTTTTCTTTGTCATCTCAGGTTGTAAATTTATGGGACCTTCTTGACTATAGATGCAAGAGTACAATACCTACTTATGAGGTGCTTGAAGCTGTTTGTGTAGTTTATTCTGGGAGTCGGTTTGCCTCGTCTCTGGGTGCATTCCTCCAGCAAAGTGGAAAGAAGAAAAGCAGATCGACCGGAATTTATTTTATCGCAGCTGGTGAACGTGGAATTGTACGCATCTGGACCTCTGAAGGGTAATAAAATGGAATTATTATTGTACTTCCTTTTTAAAAAAAAATCTTGCTGAGGATACCTGTCTTCAATTTAACATGTGCAAAATAAATTTATTTATTTCCGTTTGTGATTCTTTTGGTATCCCCTATGAAGATACATGTCTTTGCATTTATATATACTAAATAAATCTTATTTTTATCATTTACTTTGACAGTGCAGTTTTCTTGTATGAGCAAAAGTCCTCAGATGTTACTATTAGCTCAGCCGAGGATGAAGATTCAACAAGGGGTTTCATTAGTGCTGTTATGCTGCCCTTGGATCAAGGATTGCTTTGTGTGACAGCTGATCAGCAGTTTCTCTTTTATTCTCCAGCGGAGCATCTAGAAGAAAAGTGGTCTTTAAAATTGACCAAAAGGCTTGTGGGTTTCAACGATGAGATTGTGGATATGAAGTTTCTTGATGAAGAGGAACAATATCTAGCTGTTGCTACAAATCTTGAACAGGTGCTGTAGTAAGCTTGCTGGTGGTGCATTTTGACATAGTGCTACACAGGAATTAGTTATCTCGATATTTAATGATTCAATTGTTAGCTTGATTTCAAATTTGGATTTAATTGTGCTCCTTGTTGGGCCTTTTCCTTCTTCTGTACCCAGTAATATTTGATTGATCTCTGCTGGAATTTCTTATCGGGATTTATTTTGTTAATGTGTTTCTCCTTCAATGGGTTTGCTGTGTGCCTATATAACTTTACAGACATTTGATGTCTATGAATTTATGCGGATGAAAGTGTAAATGTCAAATTTGTATTAATTTACTCATATGCAGGTTCGAGTGTATGACCTTTCCTCCATGTCATGTTCCTATGTTTTGGCTGGTCATACTGATACTATTCTATGCCTTGATACATCTATATCAAGTAATGGAAGAAGACTTATTCTAACTGGGAGTAAGGACAATAGTGTACGGTTTTTCTTCTTTCTCACTTGTGCATATAAGCTTGCCACTAAGTTTTGCCTATGTTAGGGGAAAGGCTGGTTCTGACATTGCTAATAAGTTGGACTTATTTTTCTTCATTTACTTTTTCTTTTTATAGGTAAGGTTGTGGGAATCAGAACGAAGGTGTTGCATAGGACTTGGCATAGGTCACATGGGAGCGGTTGGAGCTGTTGCTTTTTCCAAGAAGTGCCGAGATTTTTTTGTCAGTGGCAGTAGGTGAGCACTTATCTTGGGAAGCCTTGTCTGTTTGGAGATGCAATTTAATTTTACCACATATGTGCCTTCAGTTATGACTGCTTCCAAACTTATGAGTTTGTCAAATAACATGATGCTTGGTTGCTGATTATTTTCATTCTATATTTGTGGTGGGAGTGAAGTGCTAAGATTTAACCTTCTCTTATGTGATCTAACAGTGCTTATTGTTCCTCGACTTGACAAATGAAATTAGGTTTTGGATTGTAGTTGACTTGACTTATGATACACAGTGCATTATGCCTTCAAAACTGTCTGCCAATTATGCTTGGTAGCATGACATTAGATCGTGTTTTAACTTAGTGGCTGGAGTATTTTTAGATGACAATAAAGACAATAAGTTCATGATGCATCTTGGACCTTGTATTTTTGTAAGTTATGCTACATGATGGGGTCATATTTGGTTAGAATTGTGGATTGGTTGTTTTAAATTTGGCGCTTTAAAATATACTTGTTTTGTACTCCTATCTTCTATGTTTTATGCATGTAACCTTATGCTGTGTGGAAGTAGAAACAATAAAAGGAAAACATAAGTATAGAAGCTTTTAATCATAACTGTTGGATGCAAATAAGCCCCTCTAATCCTTGCCATTCAAACTCATTAAAAAAGAGCACCTGCTAGTCGTATACCAAAGAAAAAATAAAACATAGTTAGTACCCTTAACTAAAATAGAACAGGAAACATAAAGAAAAACATTTCTAGATAATGAATGGAGATAAATTCTGGAGTGCTTCTATGACATCTTTATTTTTTGCTTATGTTATATCTTTATATTCTGGAGTGCCTCAATTCCATACTTTTCCTGATATAAGAATTTATGTTTGTAAATTGTTGCTAAGGTTGTGGCTTATTGATTTTATATTCTTACACATGTACCATCTTCTTCAGTGATCGTACCATTAAGGTTTGGAACTTTCATGGACTCTCTGATGATATTGAAGAGCCTATTAGTTTAAAAGCAAAGGCAGTTGTAGCAGCGCATGATAAAGATATAAATTCTCTGGCTGTTGCACCAAATGACAGTTTAGTGTGTAGTGGTTCACAGGTTAGTAGGCAATACATCTTAATCAACATACTATTTAGTTATGGTATTATTGATTTTTTCCTTTTATTAGAGGATGCTGAAACTATATATATTATATCGGATGCATGCTTTTATGATTCCAAAGATAATTTTAAAAGGTTAAATGTGTTTTTCTGGCTGTTAGGATCGTACTGCTTGTATTTGGAGGCTTCCAGAACTGGTACTTGTGGTTAAGTTTACAGGGCATAAACGAGGGATCTGGTGTGTAGAGTTTTCACCTGTTGATCAATGTGTAATAACAGCATCAGGTGACAAGACTGTAAAGATATGGGCTATAGCTGATGGTTCGTGCCTGAAAACATTTGAAGGGCATACATCAAGTGTATTAAGAGCATCATTTCTTACACGTGGGACCCAGTTTGTATCATGTGGTAATAACTTCTTTCTCTTCACTCATTAGGATTTTCTTCCATTTTAATGTTTTGGTGACATTTAGCATGCAATTCATCATTCAGGTGCTGATGGGTTGGTTAAGCTGTGGACAATCAAAACAAATGAATGCATCGCTACCTATGATCAGCATGAGGACAAGGTGTTGAGTTATACTTTAATTCTTTTAATGTTTGGGTTACTTTCTTTTTCATAGATTTGACAGGATTCTGTGGGAAATACGATGGTATACCGTTAATAGATTTTTAAGGACTTCATTGTGCTGTGTGGTATTAATTCTTTTTATGGTAAAATTTGGTGTGCAGGTTTGGGCATTGGCCGTTGGGAAAAAGACAGAAATGTTAGCAACAGGTGGCAGTGATGCAGTGATCAATCTGTGGCATGATTCAACTGCTGCTGAGAAAGAGGAAGCTTTTCGTAAAGAGGTGTGTCCTCTATACTTTTTGTACCTAGATATTATTTCCCCTTGAAGCATATTGGAATATAGAATGGGACAAATTTAATACTAGGCCTTTGGATATGCTAAGTGACTGAGTTACTTGTTGCAAATATGTTTCAATGTTGATTCTTGAATTTTTTTTAAAGATACCTGGAATATGCTGTTACAAATAAAAAAGTAAAGGTTTTCTGTAAGACTAGTATATTTTCTTAAGGGGTTAAATTACTATTTGGGGTCCGAACTTGGCAACTTTTCTCACATTGGGACTATAATTTTTTCCGGTTCAAGTTAGGCCTTGAACTTAGCAATTGTTCCTACACGGGGGATTGAACTCTAGGGTTTTCAAGGAAGAACTTGGATAAAAAAAGTTCAAGCCCTAATGTAGCAACAATTGCCAAGTTCAGGGCCTAACCTGGACCAAAAAAAAAGTTCAAGACCCAATGTGGGAAAAGTTGCCAAGTTCAGGCCCTAAAAAGTGATTTAACCCTTTCTTAAGAGAAACTCAAGCTGCAGATTAGAAGGAAATAAGAGTTAAAACATTTCTAGAGCCTCCTATATACTTTTCTTTTCTCAACTTGTTTTAACCAGACTATGAAATGAAACGGATAAAAATTATTTTATCTTGGATACACGACCTTGTTCAAGCCGAATATTGATCCTTCTATTTTCCTTCCCACTTTTGAGTAACTCCTCGGGCTTTGTGAAAGTACTTGGAGCTTGGAATAAGACCTTTTGTGAAAGTTAGCTTTCTGTAGGATCCTAGCATTGTTGTGTATCAACTTTGACTGATATGATGAGGTCCTTTTTTCCTTCATTACATATTGTTATGTATTATTGCACAAAAAGTTTTAAATATGTTTTTCCATTCTGACACAGGAAGAAGGGGTTTTGAGAGGGCAAGAATTAGAAAATGCACTGTTAGATGCTGAGTACACAAAGGCAATACAAATTGCTTTGGAGCTTAGGAGGCCTCATAAACTTTTTGAGCTGTTTTCTGAGCTTTGCAGGTTAGTATTGCCTAATCATATCTGTTTTCTGAGTACGCAGAACATTTTCTCATAGCAGAATGTGATATAGGAAGAGAGAAGCTGGGTACCATATAGACAAAGCCCTTCATGCCCTTGGCAAGGGAGAATTTCTTCTACTTTTTGAGTATATACGAGAGTGGAACACAAAGCCAAAGCTGTGTAATGTTGCCCAATCTGTTCTTTTCCGAGCTTTCAACATTCTTCTTCCGACAGAGATTATCGAGGTATTCTATTGTAATATTCACTTGATGTTAATAGCCTCATTTGGCTGCAGGGAAGATGCATATGGCTTTGGATAACCCATTATATTTTACCAGTCCCACCACTAACTTTGAAGCAAAACATTAAGTAAAAACCATTATCATATAGCTTACAACAAATTTAAAAATGGTTTAGGTTTACATTTGGTCATTGTTTCTTTGACATTTTTTTTTCTATGAAAATTTTTAAACGGAAACCAAATGAATGGTTGAATCATATTTTACTAAAGATCAAACGGTCTATTATGTTCATAATAATAGTTTACTAAAATTGTTTCAAATGAAGTTTGTATTTACTGGTTTATTGTTTATTATGGAAGTTGAATATTAGTGTTCAATCTCTTTCAAAATTTTTATTTCTGCATCTAAATGCGCTTTTTTCTCCTAGTATCAAGACATTCTTTAAAGAAGTAATAGCAAAAACCTTAACCATTGTTTTAGGTTTTCTGCTTGGTTGATTGAAGGTTAGGTGTTCATTTTGTTTGATATTTTAGCTTTTTACCGCTGAATTTGTGCTTGAATAAACTATGTTGCAGATAAAAAGCATTAGTGAACTACTTGAAGGTCTTATCCCATATTCTCAGAGACATTTCAGCAGGATAGACAGGCTTATAAGGAGCACATTTCTGTTGGACTACACTCTTCTTCGAATGTCCGTTATTGAACCCGCGACTCAGGATGATTTGAAGACCAAATCTTTATTACATTCCGAGAAAAATGAGGAAGATGCACTTTTAACAGATAATGCAGAAGAAGATCAAAAGCAAGTTTCCGAAGAGCAGAAACCAAAGGCCTCTGGGAAAAAGAGGAAATCTCACAAATCTGGAGACCATTCACGCTCACATAAGAAGGTCAAGGACAGCTCAACTCATGCAAATACTGCAGCTGTGCCATCGCAGGCATGACGGGATTTAAGATAGTGTTCTCCTTTTTCCTGATTTGCATGCATGTTGGCTGATCTCTTGAGAAGTTTACAGTACAGTTGTTTCAGAAGGAAATGCATCTTCCAACCCCATCGAAGAACAATTTTGAAGCATCCCTGAAAAGTAAACAGTTTAGGGGGTTACAAAGGATTGCAGTTTTTTTTATGTTTAACTTAAGATTAGTCTATAGATACGTCTACATTTCTAATCCCTTCTTTATTGTAGAATATATGATTTTTTCTGCCAACTCTTTTAGTTGTAGTGTTAACTCATACCCCGAGTAATGTCAATGGACGCACTGTTTGTGGTTCCATTATTGATTTCATATCTATATTAGTATGACTTTATTTCGTGCTTTGCTTTGCATTTTTTTAATGATAAAAAGAATTCGAAAATATAGTGATCGGAGTAGATGGTTTTTAAACCATAATTAATTACACTCACTTGAGAAGGAAATTATGCGTTTGGTGGGTTGCAATTACTAAATTAAAATAGAGGGTTTTGATTGATATGTTAACTGATGATTTTTCTTTTAGAAAGTTATGAAAAAATGGAAAAAGCAATAAACTTCCATAAAAGTCATTGCTTTTTCATATATTAAATATAAATTTTAATATGAACTTATGTGACGGTTTGATGGTTAAATGTGTTCACTGTTTTAGGTATTGGATTTGAGTCGCATTAGTTATGTTTGTTGTTAAATTTTGTTATTTTAAATAAACAATATAAATTTTTTTGTAAAAGTTAATTTGAATATATAAATAATATCTTAGATATTAAAATAATCTACAAATTGAAAGATATTAGATATAAAATTTTAAAAATATAAAATATTAGTGTGTGGAAAAAAAGATGTTTGCAAATAATATGGTTATATAAATGAGGAGAGTTTTGTAGTTTTACAACATCAAAACTTGCTTCTTTAAAAGCTTATCTTTTGGATTTAGGTTGAAAACTTTGTTTGAAGATAGAAGTTGGTTATTTAGTTTTAAAGAATAAAAGGTAATGTTGGTGGTACATAACCACTTTGAAATGATTATTAAACTCATTTCTTAGATTTTTTATATTAAAAATTAGATTATATTTTTTATTTAAAAAAATAAATTAATTCCTATACGTTAGATATAGAGTAAATTAGTCATTCTATTGAAAACATCATTCATCTATATAGCATGAGGTATATATAGCATATCACATGTCATTGTTTGGTTATGTTATCAGTTATATCATTTTTTAACACTAAAAATAGATGAAAATTTTAACAAAAAGAATCAATTTGCCCTTTGATCTAATGTACATGGAATAATTTGTTCATTTCTTTGAATAGAGAGAACAAAATGCAATCCCACACCTAATAATTAATTTTTCAAAAATTAATTTCTATTTTTTTAACTATAAAATGTGAATAATGTAAGTGAAAAATATACTTTAAAACAAATGTTAGATAATTAAATCAACTTTTTAACTTAAAAATGTTGACCCCCCCTTCCCTTTTTCTCTATATTTCTTATCTATACTAAAAAAAAAAATTATGAAAAGAATATCAGACCAATTGTTTTATTTATACTATTATTTAAAATTGGAATTTTGTTGGTATCACAAATTAATCTCATATCAACTCAATTAAGGAAACTACGAATATTTTTTTATATTTAAAATAAGATATATTATTTAATGGTATTTTAATCTTGCTATTAAAAATCAATAAAAATATACATATGATGATATTTAAACCCATACAAATTGGATTAATAAAACATTAAATATAGCACTCAACCAACATTTTATTTTAATATTCTTATACATCTAAATTTTATTACCTCCATCAATTTTATATCTATACTATTATTTAAATCCATTACTGGATTGATGTCACGAATCAATTAAGCGTCAAATCGGTTAGGAAAATTACGAAAATAACTTTTTGTATTTAAAATAAGTTATATTATTCGAGGGTATTTTAATTTTCATAGACGGTAAAACAGACCTAGAGGACACCTTGATATACCAAGAAAATTAATATTAACACCATGATAAATAATTGTATTTATTTAATATTCTTAATCTGATGTATTTATATGTTTAAATTTTTCTTTACTCAAAATTTAGTTTGAATTTTGTTTTTATCATAATTTTTTTAATTTTATTATTCTACATATTTCATGTGTTATTATTAATTAGTTTCAAACTATATATTTTATTATTTATTTAATGATATTTTTAAACATACCTCTTTATTCTAAATATGTAATTTCCACAAATATAATAAAATCTTAGTATTTATTAAAATTTTATATTTTGATCATTTCTTTACTAGTAAACTTAATCTCAAATTTAAATTTGTAGTTCATTGTTTTGTAAATTTAGTCAACTCTTTAACTCCAAATTTTTCGCTAAAATTGATTACTTTGGTTAAAATATATTTCTAAGTCATTATAATTTTTTTATATGTTTAGAATTTAGTCTTTTTTATGAATTTAATTTTTTTTTATTTTTTCGATTAAAGTTTAAGTGTAATTCTTAATACTGTTAAATTTTTTTATTAAATTCACTAATATGACATTTTAAAATATAAAAAAATAATCACTTAATAGTCATATAACAAAAAATCATTACAATAAACCTAAATTTAATAAAAAAATTTAACAATTTTAACAATTGCAATTGCATTTTAAATTCGAAAGAAATTAAAATTTTAATGCAGAAAAAATAAAAGTACTTAAAACTTAAGGATGATTTCCATGTGAAAAAAAGAGTTAGATTTTGAAAAATAAATGTTTAATTTAATAAGAAATAGACCAAAATGAAGAAAAAGAAAACTCGAAAACAAACCCACTAAAAACATACAAGTGTGAGGATCATGTTTAAACTGCATAACCCAAAAAACTATTGGTGGGACATTGTGATTTATTCAAATTTACAAAATCCGATTAAATTCATTAAAATTAAAAATTTTAGTCTATTGGATCTTTAACTTACTTAGTACCTGTATTGTTGCCAATATAAGGAGATGTGAGTTCAAATACGCTTTTTTACTTAAGAATTAGAAGAGCGATATAGATAATTCTACGTATTGTATAAAAAATGAGTGAATTAATCTTTACATATTAAATTAAAAAATTAATTGATCATTTTATTAAAATTTTCATCAGCATGATAAAAATTACTTTCTATACGTTAGTTTAAGGTACACGTGTCACTGTTTGATTATTCTATTAATCACACTAGTTTTAAAAGTATAAATAAATAATTTTTTTAAAAAGTAAATTCATTAATTCACTCAATGAATGTAACTATATAATTTAGAGAGAAAATAATAAACACTCATCGTAGATGAGGAAGGCCAAACTCCATTAATACAACAAAGACTTTAGCCTCAATATCAATATAAAATTATGACACGTTGACAATTAATTTTATCACAACTCAAGTACGATATATCTGGAGTGATTGTAAACACTTAATGTGATGGTCCAAAGAAACGAGCAAAAATCAACAAAAGAATCGAGCGTTCACCAAATTAAAGAGGACGACAACAAAATCATCTTTAAAATCACTTATAAAACTAAGATTACATGCATAAACAAAACTAAAAAATGTATAATAAGAGCAGACAAAAACTTTTAAAACTGAACACTTATTAAATAATGAAAAAGCAAAAAAAAATATATATAAAACTTAAGACAACATAGGTCCAAATCGACACGAAATTATTTATTATTATGAAATACTATCTAAAGAGAAACAAATTAAGAAATTGTTAATGAAGAGCCTCTCACTTTTTAAGAAAAACTATTAAGCGGTTGAAGTTTTAACGAAGGAGAGATATCGTCATTTATCTATCATAAATTGTAAAGATAAAAAATATATCTATAAAATAAATCTGTAAATTGAAGGAGAAATAAGAAATGATAAGAAGAGGAAAAATGCGGGTACTAGTCAAACCGCTAGAAGAATTTTATTGTTTTAGAGATTTTGTTAACAAAAATGAAGAATTTGTTGTTTGATATAACCTATAGTATTAATTATAGAAATCGACCTGTCCTCAGTCCTCACCTTGTTCTCGTGATATAAATTTGCACCGTTTCCATCACTCTCCTCTTCTCTTTGGTTTTCATTTTCGTCACCATCCAAACAATCAAATCAAAGGCACCTAAAATCCTTTCCTTCCCCTTTACTCTCTTCTTCTCTCCCCCATTTCCTCACCTACTTTTACCTTATTTTCCTCTTCCTTTGTGTTTACACAATCTAAGCTACCCCCATGGCAACTCCCCTCCCTATCTGATCCTGTGACCAGTATTTTCCAATACCCTTTTCTCCTTCTCTCTTTTTTCATTATTAAAACCCTAATGGAGACTCTTCATGGTTCGGTACCATCCGCGTGTGCGGACACCGCAGCCAACGGCAACACGGTGACGCCTTTTCTGAGCAAAACCTACGACGTGGTGGACGATCCGTCCACCGACTCAGTCGTATCGTGGAGTAGTGATAACAACAGCTTCGTTGTCTGGAAAGTGCCCGAGTTTGCGAGGGACCTTTTGCCCATGTATTTTAAGCACAATAACTTCTCCAGCTTTGTCAGACAACTTAATACTTATGTGGGTATTTCTTTGATTTTATATTCTTTCACTTTTCTTTTCTTTTTTAATGTTGCAAGTTGCAATTTTTTATACTTATGGAGGCTAATGAGACCTCAGCTTTAGGTTTATTTGGATTCGAAAATTACACCAATAAGATATTATTATATACTATCGGGAAAGTTTGGGTTGTATGGAAATTTGGTCTTACTTATGTTGCCTTAAAAAAATTAGGCGAGACTGAAGTCAACTTTGAATAGTTTTGAGTCAGTGATGGAGTGGAAGGAGAGTTTTCAGAACCGATATGGTTGTTGGATAATGAATTTATGGTGTAAGATGAATTAAATGGAATATGAGTTTGATTGAATGGTCATATTAATTTGTTGAAATCTAGGAGTAGGGATTTGCCACTGCAATTTTTACTGCTTTCTGAACTTTGATAATCGAGTAGCTCTTGGCTGTTGGAGTTCCTCATAGTTTATAGGATTCTCAATGGCATGAGGATGATTGGTTGAATTCATTTTCCCTTGAACATAAATGTGGAAGAATAGATATGAAACGTAATATGTAAAATCTGAATTTTCGGGTATATGGTATGGGGCTCTTACCTAATGTTTCCTAAGTTTGGCCAAAAGGGTTCAAGGAGCTGGTAAAACTCTATTTATTTGGCCGTCTATTAGGCTAAAATTGGAAGTTTTGAAGTAGGGCTAGCTGAAGAACTGATTTCTATTTCTCCCTATCTTCCCTTCCTCCCTCCTAGGCTCCATTTTATTCTTAAGATACAAATTTGGTTAATTAAACTATATATAACATTGTTTTAGTTGGTTGTGAATTGTGACTGATGCACATGGAATTTCTAAATTGAATGCTATGAACTTATTCTTATCTACCTTACTGCCATGATGGAATGCTGATGAGTTCTAGTGTCTTAAGTTCTCTTTTTCCGATAGGAATCCTGTAGTAGTTACTAGCTTGATTTGGTATACAGACACATTTGCACTTAATTTCCGTCAAACATGAATCCATATATATATATATATACCTATTTATATATTTTGACAGATTTTGCTATCATATTAGATGATGCTAGTTTAGAAATCACCTTTCTTTCCTACTTGTCTTATATGTTGAATTTGAATTAGTTAAAAGTTTCTTGTACATTCTTCTATCCATGTCAATAGTTGAAGCCAGAAATGTCTAGTGCTATTGCTCATGCTTGTTATTTGTATTGATCTCATGTTCCTAAAGGCTAAAGGTTCCAAACCCTCACTGACTTTCTTTTTTCATATAAAATGCTATGAAGTCTGGAGACTTATCTTGCATTCCATGATATTTTCTGTAGTTGATTTGTTTCTTCTTTGTTTTTGCCTTGTTTGACCTTAACTATACTTGTTTACTTAAGAAATGAGTCTAGAGGAATTGCATCATAAGCTAACATGTTCTTTTGAGGGTCTTCCTAGTAAGATACAAAATCCAACGGACTAGCTATGCTGACAAATCAAATCTTGATTCATATTAGCTTTTTCTTCTTTCCTTTTTTTTTGAAGTTTGTTTCATGTCTTAAGATGTTTCTCAACTAACAAGTGAACCAAAGCATGGTGGAGAGAGTGTTATTTGTAAGCTGCTGTCATGGATTGTAATTTGGAATTATTCATTGAGAGGGTGAATGTTAGATATTTAACTTTTCTGACATATTTTCTTTTTCTTGAGCTGAAGAACTCATCAAATTGTAATTGTGTTTGTCATCTGCAGGTTTAAGTATGTGCTTGTAATTACTAATCGATTATGGTCAGGCATTGGGGTTCAACTGAGCGCATGATATGTGATTCACTTAGATATAAAACTTCAATCCTGCTTTATGCATTGCGGACTTGCTATATTCGGTTTAGCAAGTGAACACGATAATTTATGTCTTTGATTATCCTAATCTTTTTCCTATAGGGTTTTAAGAAAGTTGACCCTGATCGTTGGGAATTTGCTAATGTGGGATTCCTAAGAGGTCAGAAACATGCCTTGAAAGCTATCAGCAGGCGGAAGCCTGCTAATGTCCATTGTAATCAGCAACAGAACTCATCCATTGGAGCTTGCGTTGATGTAGGGAAGTTTGGGCTTCAAGAGGAGGTTGAAGGGCTTAAGAGAGACAAGAATGTTCTCATGCAGGAACTTGTTAGGTTGAGGCAGCAGCAGCAAGCCACGGACAACCAGTTGCAAGCTTATGGCCAGAGTGTACAGATGATGGAGCAGAGACAGCAGCAAATGATGTCTTTTCTTGCTAAGGTCATGCAAACTCCAGGTTTCTTAAACCAGCTTTTACAGCAGCAAAATGAAAGCAATAGGCAACTGACTGGAGCAAACAAGAAGAGGAGACTCCATAGGCAGGATGAAGAAAATTTAACTGGTGAAAATGGTGCCGTATCTCCAAATGGGCAGACTGTAAAGTTCCAGCCTTTACACAATGAGCACCAGATGATGGAGGTGAACACATCACCGAGGCGGGAACATGGCGCTCCTCCTTCCAGTGCATTACACAGCAGTAGCTCCTCCAGTGAGATTTCGGAAGTGACTCTTCCAGAAGTCTCACCAGCTTCTTGGCGGTCATATCTGCAAGCAGAATCAGGGGTTCCCGACTCTAGTCTGTCAACTGCTGCTGCTCAATTAACAACTGAGACAAGTGTGCATAAATCACAGAAAGATGCAATTTTCCGTAGCGTTCCTCAAATGCTAGGATTTGTACCTGATAATACTGTTGGGCCTGAGAGCAGGAATGCTGAATATCTTGATCCAATGTCAGTCGTATCGAATGCTACAATGCCCGTAGAAGCTGACGAGTCTTGTGCAGGTCAAGATATGGAGATCATGCTTGATGGAAGCCCGAAACTTCCAGCAATTAACGACACATTTTGGGAACATTTTCTGACGGGAAGTCCACTCACTGGGGACACAGATGAGATTAACTCGAGTTCCCTGGAAAATGGTGCATACGGTGGATAGGAAGCAGTTTTAAGGGAGGAGAGTGGATGGGATCAGTCATCTTTGCTGACAAATAGGCCTTCTTTACATCACATTAGCAGGAAGGGGTGATGTCCTGCAAGTTGTATACGCAAATACATGTTTGTTTTTCTTGCTTTTATGAGGTAAAACTTGGTACTGCCTGTGTTCCTGCTCATTATGTGATCGGTTTATTTATGGTTTTAGAAGGCTTAATATTATATTCAAATTTTGTATTGGTATCATGTTGCGATGAGTATATTCTGAATTAGTGGATCTATTTGTTTTAACACATCATTTACTCTAAAAATAAACAAGGTGGCTTCTTTATTTTTAGAATCTTTTAGGCTGTCCTTGACAAAAATAAAAAAATAAAAAAATTTTAGGCTGTCAGGTTATATTGCAATAATAATAGTAATTTTTACAAAAAAAAAATATAATATGAACTAAACATACATTAGTTGCGTTATTTTCCTTAAATTAATAAGCCTCAAATTCTAATTCCAAATAACTAGTATTTATTATTTCAATTAATAGTTAGTTTTTTCTTGTTTAACAATTATTAAAACTTTGTTTGACAAAAATATAATGCATAGATACAAAAAAGTCAATTGTGTCATTGCATGAAATTCACACCAATTTAGCCTTGCTGTTACTAAAAAAAATAATTAAAATTCTGTCAATATTTTTCGTCTCAATCAAATTATTAAAAATATTAAAATTTTTATAAAATTATTGAATTATACAACTTACAAATTTTTTTATAAAATTCTTAAAAAACTTATACATATTATAAAACTTTTATTAAATTCTAGTAAGTTATAAAATTAATAAAACATATTTAAAATGTTTACAACTTTATAATAACTTATAAAAATTCATAATAACTTATAAAAAATATAAAAAAATTCAAATAAATTATAAAATTTTTAAAAAAAGTCATTTAAATCATAAAATCGTAATAAATACATGACATTACACCAACCATTGGATAATGGGAATAGCGAATTGTTTGGGATATTTTCATGTTGAATAAAACGTTCTCAATCATTCACAAATAAGACGATAATTACAAGATCCTCTCATTTTTATTGATAAATATTATTTTTATTTTAAAATTTTTATCTCCAATTTTTTAGGTACAACACCGTAGTTTGGATATTGAAAAATTGAAATTTGTTTACTAAGTGTTGTATGATATTAAGTATTGTTTTCTATAAAACAAAAATTTTAATATCCAACAGTTGCAAATATTAGCATATGCTAGTATTTATTCAACGGTTAGTATAATGTCACATGTTCATTTTGATTTTAGGGGTCTAATTTTTAAAATGTGGAATCAATAAATGAATTTTTATGATCATTATATATTTTTAATATTTTATAATTTATTATAACTTGTTTTGAATTTTATAAGGTTTATAATTATTGATATTTTATAATTTATTATAATATTTATAAATTTGTATGAATTTTATTATAAATTTTTATAATTTTATAGAAATTTCAAATTTCAAATTTCAAATATGTTTTATTTTTATCTTTTTATAATTTATTAGAATTTTTTTATAAGTTTTTATGAATTTTTATAAGTTTATATAAATTTGTAATGTTGTTATATATATTTTTAAATATTTTTATGATTTTTTTATGAGACAAATATAAGATATAATCAAAGTGACTATGTGTCAGTATTTGATTGGTTCGTCAATTGATTTTAACAGTCAATATGATCAAATATAGAAATAGTTAACAGAAGGGTTTTATTGATTTTATTTTTGTTGACGACGTGAGCTCAATTAGATCGAATTGGATCAAATTTTGTATAGGAACTCAATTAATTTTTTTAAATACGTTTAAACCATTAAGAAAAAGGAAAAAAGTTTGAAACGTGTGTATATATATATATATATAAAGTAAAAAAAAAGTACAATTTTTATTTATTTAGTTTACACCGGTAAAAATCTCATTACTATTTTACCATTAGAAAAATCACATTTGGTTGTAAAAAGAATATCGAATGATGTTTTTGCATTACGATAAAAAAGTTCTAAATATGGTAGTATAAATCTTCAGTGAGGAAAATCTCGAACACACGAAAGAAACTCGAATAGAAAATAAAGAAATAGGACAATAGTCCAAGGTGTGTATCAAACCACTATCTTTAAGATTATATTCGCTCCAATCTATATTCGGTGTGCAAAAGAGTTTCAAGCAAATTAACCTCGAAGATACAATGAAGCCAATGACTATTTGCGACTTGAACTGACGAGAATAGTCCATTAAACACTGAGCAATGAATAATAAGAAACTCAATTTCTACAAAGAATTTTTACAGTAACTCTTATGGGATAATCTAATAATATTAGAAAATGAGGAATGATAGAAAGAACTTTTAGAACTTGTTGGTGTGATTTCCAAATGAAATCTCATTCTTATTTATAAGAATTTTCATATCTCTTCATAGAGACATCTTTCAATAGGTGTCTTTCTGCATAATAATGTCTTAAAAAAATATAATTATTCATTTAATATTATAACTATTCAAATAATATTGTTTGAATAGTTATAATTCTTTTTAAAAAATCAAATGATATAACTTTAGACTAATGACCAAAAAAATTATCTTTTGATTAATTACACTCATTCATTTATAGTTATTGGAACACTATAAATATTTGAAAATGTTCGAACAATCTCTCCCCATTTTTAAAATATTTTAGATTTTTATATTTTTGGAAATCAATTTGCATAAATGAATGTGCTTTATGATTGAACCTTTACTTAGTGAAAATATGTTAAAGTTAGTCGAAATTACATGGTAGATTAAGCTTTGAACCAACTATTCCATTTGATTAACCGAACATATCTCACACAATTATTTCAACATCGGTCAATGCATAGTATCTAGGGACACACTTTCACTCACATAGGTAGATCCCATTAAGAGTGTTCTCGTAATTATAACACTCTAACATATTTATGTTGTGGGTTCATTAAGAGTACACTACTCATCCTTCCTTTATCATTACGGGTACCTAGCACTTTAACCTTAGGATGAATTTATTTATAGTGCTAATAGTCACATACTAATAATGTACTTTGTCTCATTGAATTTAAGACTTGATGTTATACCAAGCGTTGAGTCGAGTTTCCATCATGGGTGACTCTAATTAATGACCTTGAGTCCCATCCCTTTTGAGGTCTTTTTGACTGCATCTTTAGCAAGCCTTTTTATCAAAGGATCCGCCAAGTTTTCACTTCTCACATAATTAATAGTGATCACACCATCAGAGATTAATTTTCGGACATGGTTATGTCTTAATCCAGTGTGTCTAGAGTTTCCATTATATACTTGGCTATATGTCTTTGCTAGAGTAGCCTCACTATCACAATGGATAGAAATAGATGAAATTGGCTTAGGCCATAAGAGTACATCATAAAGCAAATTTCTTAACCATTCTGCTTATTTAAATGCAAGGGCTAATGCAATAAATTCTGCTGCCATGGTGGAATCAGTAATACATGTTTGTTTCTTGGAACCCCAAGAAATGGCTCATCCACCAAGAATGAAGATCCATTTACTAGTAGATGCATGATCTTCCAAACTTGTAATTCAACTAGCATCTGAATACCCTTCTAAAACTGAAGGATATCCATTATAACATAATCCATATTTAATAGTTTTCTTTAAGTACCTAAGTATTCTATTCAAAGCTTGCCAATGCAAGCCAGTTGGATTACTTGTATACCTACTCAATTTTCTAACAACATATGCAATATTTGGTCTTGTACAAGTCATTATGTAAATAAGACAACCAATTAGACTTGCATATTTCAATTGATCAATTTTCCTACCAGCATCAGATACTAATTTTATTTGAGGATCTATGGGTGTAGATGCTGTTATACAATTGAAAATATCAAACTTTTTAAGCACCTTTTCAATGTAATGTGATTGTGATAAAGCTGTAGAGCTTTCCTTTCGGGTTATTTTAATCCCAAGAATAACATCTGCTACACCTATATCCTTCATAGCAAAGTTGTTTGACAAGAATTTCTTTGTGTTTTCTATTTGTTCCAAATCCATGCAAAAAATGAGCATGTCATCTACAAATAAGCAAATTATGACACATTTTTCATTTTCAAATTTGCTATATATACACTTATCAAATTCATTTTTTTATAGTCATTAACTAAAACAACCTTGTCAAACTTTTGTTGCTATTGCTTTGGTGCTTGTTTAAGTCCATATAGAGATTTGACAAGCTTACATACCTTATGCTCCTGTTCTGGAGCAACAAATCCTTCCGGTTGTTCCATTTACACTTCCTCTTTCAATTCACCATTTAAAAATGCAGTTTAACATCTATTTGGTGAACAACCAAATTATATGTTGAGGTAAGTGATATTAATAGTCTATTTGGTTGTTCACCAAATTGAGCAGAAAAAAACCATTTCTATTTGTTTCAAGTTTCGGCCAACTTCAAAGCCTTGCATGGTATGTGAATTTGATTTTGTTTTTAATGATTTTTATGTTTTTGAGATCGTTGTAGCTTAATCTAGCTAACCCGGGGGTCAACTTGTTAAATTTTCAAATGTTATGGAATGTGCCATGGATGAATTTGAGGTGTTTGTGAAAGTTTATGATAGATTGTTAAGCTTTGTTGTTAAATAGACATATTTTATTAAGTAGTTTTTGATGATTTTAAGGTATAAGGAAAATATTGCAAATGGCTGATAAATATGGACTATTATAAAAATAGGTAAAAATTGATTTATATGAATTTTATTTTGAAATGATTAAATTGCAAGTTTTAGGTTTAGGGACTAAATTGCAAAAGGGTAAACTTTGAAGGTAATTTTGTAAATTTTAATTATTATGGGTTATAAGCTAAATTAATTATTCTAAATGCTAGAATGAGATTAATTGAATAAAAATGGTTAATTTGCATGTTTTGAACTTAGGGACTAAATTGTATAAAAGTAAAATGTGGGGGCAATTTTGTGAAAATGTTAAAAGGACTTAATTGCATGAAATGAATTGATTTTTTTGTTGGAATTATTGAATTGGATGGAATTATTATTTTAGATCAAGAACAAGTGGAAAATCGAGGAGAAGAGAAAAATGACCAAATAGCCCCTGTACTTAGTCATTGCTGCAATTTAGTCAGGTAAATTAGTATGAACTGTAATCAATTAAATGATGTTTAAATTGAATTTTTATTATATTATTTGATGTAAATGAATCAAATTATAAATGTATCAAAGGTATGATGAATTGACGGATATTGAGTCCCAGTTGAATCTTAGGAATTTTTATGATACAAATGACATGTCATTAGAGATTTCATGTTTTGAGTGCTGGTCTTGAATGACCTTATAACGACCCGATAGTCAGGGATGTCGGGAACTGCATTTTTGAGACTCTGTTCTCGTAAATCAAACTCGTAAATATTTAAATATTTATTAAAAATATTTACGAGCTAGTTGTGTAGTTAATTGGGTTTTGGAAGTGAATTTGCATGAATTAAAAGTAATTAGGTATAAGGACTAAATTGCATATAGGGTGAAAGTTGAATTATAGATTAAAGAAAAATTAAAAGGACTAAAGAAGCAATTTTGCCATAGTTTATAAATGAGGCAGCATAACGGTGAAATTATTATAAAATTTTAAGTTAAAATATATTATAATATATTACTTAATATTTAAGTATATATATTATATTATAATAATAAAATGAATAAATAAAAGAAAAAAAAGAAAAAGGAATAGAAAAACCAAAACAAAACAGAAAGAAAAAGAAAGAAAAAAAAGAAAGAAAAGGGAGAAAGAAGAAGACGAAGGGTTTTAGGGTTTTAAAGTTTCCAAGTTTAGTTGGTTAGTCAATTTAGTTTCTTTTCTTGTAATTTTTATATTTTTGGAATCCCAGTCTTAAGTACTACCCGACTCATGTTGAAATTTTAGCAATTATTGAGTTTTTAAATGTTGAATAGTTTTAGTATTAGGGATTAAATTGATAGATTTTTAAGCTAGAAATAAAAAAATATTAAATTGTAGAATAAATTGTAAATTTTGAGTAATAGTGACTAAATTGTGAAAATTTTAAAATTTAGGGATTTAAGATAAAATAGGAAGTTAAATTTAGTTTAAATTGGAATTTGCATGAAAATATAGGATTAATTATGAAGAAATAAAATGAGTCTCGATTTAGGGACTAAATTGAAATTGAGGCAAATATTGAGTCAAAATTGAAATATTCAATATGAAATTGAATTGTATTATATTAATGAATTTTAATTATTTTCAATTTTGTAGCTAACGTCGTACAGGAATCCTCGACCAAAAAGGGGAAAGATAAAGTTGAAATCGAATAGTTCGGAATTTCTGGTTTGTATTTCTATAATTCAAAACTAGTTATTAACTGTTGTATTTTTGATTTAATGCATATGGTAAGTGTTGAGGTGAGTATTTGACACTTTGGCATTGAATTGAATTAAAGTTGATTGAATGAATTAAATTGATATATATATTATAAATGTATTGATTGTTGAATTGAAATGAATATATGTATGTGTACAAATATGATAATTGAATTTTGGTTGTATTTGGAAAGTGAAATTAAACCCTATTAATCGTATCGGGCTGAGTCGGGTATAGATGGCATGCCATAGGATTGGATGAGTTCAGGGACTTTTTCGACTTTAAGTCAATGAGACATTGGGTGTCAATTTATCACTTTGGATTTATTCGATCAGGCACTGGGTGCCAATTTACTTCGATTTAATCGATGAAACATTGGGTGACAATTTATTACTTCAAATTATTCGATAAGGCACTGGGTGCCAAACTAGTGTGTTTGGTTGGATCCGTATATCCGTCCGAGTCTGAGTCATGCTGATAGGGGTAATGAAATAATAAAGTTTTATAATTGATATTGAAATGGCATGGTACGAGAAATGAAAGTGATATATTGAATTAAAAATAGAATGTGAAATATGTTGTAAATACATGGAATATATGAGTTATATATTCATGAATTGAATATGGAATGGATAATGCCATTGTTTAAATGAAATGTGAAACAAATTGTGAAAAGCTATTTATATAGCAAGTATGAGAATTAGGATATTTGTAAAACAAATGAAATATGATATGCTATTATATATGAATTCAAAGAGTTGGCATATGGTAGTTGTGATTATTAAATAATATTAATATGTGTTTTTATTTCAAATACTCATTTGTAATCTCTTATCTTTAAATATTTGGATTATAGAAATACCACCGAGTTTTTACTCAGCATACAATTTTGTTTTCGGTGCACAGGTTAGGTGCTTAACTTTTGATCGCCGATTCAACATTCAACAACTCTCCCGAACTCAAATGTAGTGATGATTACTCTTTTGCGTAGGCATGTACCTAGGGTGTCTAAATAATAATTATTTTGTGGTTTGATTGTAATTAAGGTTATAAGTTTAATGATGGTTTGGTATATACATATGAATATGTGTTTGTGTTTGAAGTTATATTACGGCATTAATGTTTAAGTGTTCATAAACTAGGCAAAATGGATTAAAGTAGGTATGTTTAGATTTTGGACTTGAATAATTCTTTGATGATATGTTTTGATGATATAAATATGGTACCAATAAGGGTACATTGGTTAGACACCTAGGATGATTGTTTTGATATTGAATGTGTTTGATTGTGTTTTGAACTGGTTAAACGAATGATTTTTGAATTACTTAGTGTCTAAGCTTGCAAGGAATGATAAACTTGTTGTTTAAGGTACATTTTGAGTCCACACGGCCAGATACACGAACATGTGACTCGGCCGTGTGAGGCACGCGGCTAACACACGGGCGTGCTAGGCCATTTCGAAAGGGCACACGGTCTAGCACACGGGCGTGTGGCTTGGCCGTGTGACCCAAGTCAGAGAGTTATAAGGGTATAAACACGGGCTGGGACATGGTCGTGTGTCCCTATTTCGAATGTCCACATGGTTTAAGACAGGGCATGTCTCCTGACCGTGTGAACCTTGTAGCTTTGAAAATTTTTAATACTTTACGAAAAATTCTCTAAATTTTTGAATTAGTCCTGACTTGTTTCTAACGCGTATTTTGGGCCTCGAGGGCTCGAATAAGGGACAGTAGTTATGAATTTAATTAATTTCTGACCTAAATATTATATGATAGAAAATGTTTGAAATTTATGTTTTTTTGATATTTAAACTTCAGGAATACTCTGAAACCCTATTCTAGCAACGGATATGGGTTAGGGGTGTTACAGTCCTACAGATGGCTGAGGTCTTACATTTGTCCACAGCTCATGTGAGCAGCATCGTGTAGCTTACATTCCGACCCAGAACTCGTGTGAGTAGGCCCATTTCACAGCTCGTGTGAGCAATGATGTAAAAGAAATGTTACGATTATATGAAAAGGTACACTTTGTGTGAGGTTTTCCGAATATCCGATGTTATTCTAGATGGTTCAACAGGTAAGAAAAATGAATGAAACGGTAAATTCACAATTGAGATGTAACATGAGGTTATAAAAAGATTGACGAATTAAATGATATACTTATATATGGGAAATCTACTTATGCTATGGATGAACTTATTTATATTATGGATAAGTGCACTAACTTGTGATTTGATGATGTTGAGTTTGAACATGCTCTCATACATATATCCTTTCCCTACAAAAATTAGACAAAATAAACTTATTTGCCAAAAAAACAAGTTTGAAACCAAACTTATTCAACAGACTTCCAGACACTAAATTCTTCCTAACTTCTGGTACATAGAGTAGATCATTCCAGGTTAAAACCTTTCCAGAAGTGAATTATAGTTCAATAGACCCTTTGCCTTTGATTGTTGCGGTGGAAGAATTCCATATGTACAAGACGTTGTCATTTTCACATTATGTGAACTTTGTGAACTTGTTTTTTCTTTGAGCACATAGTTGGTTGCTCCAGTATCAATCCATCACGCATTATTATCTTGTGCCATATTAATTTCAGATATCATTGCAATGAAATTTTCATTATTATTAGCCTTATACGATGATTTCTTCTTTTAAAATTGACATTTATTCTTGAAATGTCCCGGGTTACCACAATGATTGTAACAACTCGTTTTTGGTCAAATCAGAATAGTGATTTCGGGACCACAAATTCGATGTTGGAAAATTATTTTAAAATTATTTTTGGTATTTATAGAATGTTATTTGATATGTGGGAAAATTTTGTGAGCTAATTTTATCGATTGGTTGGTTAATTTGTGAAAAAGGACTAAATCTCGTAAAATGCAAAAGTTGCATTCTACTTGTTAAAGGTGTTTAATTACTATGATTTATTAAATTAAAAGTCCTTATGATGATATTAGACCATTGATAGTGTTAATGGACAATTATGGCCATTCATTATATGTTTTTATATGTTTATAACAAAGGTTAATTTGGTAATTGTTAATTATAAGTTAATTTAATAAAACAAAACAAAACCAAAATTTGTTTCATATTTTTGCCATTTCTTAACTTGAAGGAGAAGGAAGCCATTTTAGGGCTTGAAATATTCGGCCACTTCAAGATCAAAGTGTAAGTCCATTTTAGCTTGGTTTTTGATGATTTCTATGTTTTTGTAATTGTTGCAGCTCAATTTAGCTAGCCCGTACCTTTAATTTTGTAAAGTGATTTTTGATGAAAATGCATAACAGGGATTAAATTGTGAAGTGTGCAAATTGAGCGGTTAAATGTGAAATAAATGAAAGTTTTGGGCTGCTAGGGACCTATGAATAATTCGTCCAAGCTTTGGTTTATTGAAATTATGTTAATTTTTTGTATTTGTGAATTAGGGACTAAATTGATTAAATGTGAAAGTTTAGGGGCTAATATGAAAATAAGCCTAAATGTATGTCTTGGACTAAATTGAATGAAGGATTGATTAAATAAGTTAATTTGAAATATATTTAGATCAAGAAAAGAGGAATTCAGAATTAGATCGGTGGAAAAAACAAGGTTATCTAGTAGTCGATCCAATCTGTCAATTCCAAATATGAGGTAAGTTTGTATGTGGTAATTTCAGTATAAAAGTATGTTAAAAGCTTTGATATTGCATAAACTATGATTATGAGATTATGGATAATATTCAAATTGTGAAAACGACTCTACGAATGCATTCGATGATAGTAACAGAAAGTGTGAAATCCCGATTGAACTTTAGGAATAGATTTGGATACTAGTGTCATGTTATTAGATGATAAGTTGAGTTGGATTCGGGCCATGATATTAGCACTTCGGGTGCAAGTTATACTGATTTGGCTTTGGGTCATGCATATCGGATGATTTGGCTTCGGGCCATAATAATTATTCTTCGGATAAGTTACCTTGATTTGGCTACGGGCCAGGGTATAGGTACTTATTGTATGAGACTATTGACTATACAATTTCTATTCTGAATGGTTCAATGGGTAAACGGATGATGTGGTTGAGAAAGTGGTTAGTACAAGGCGATAAAGGTATGTAACGAACTTATTTGAGTATTAAATAGAGAAAGTTGAATGAGATGGTATTTAATCATATTTTAAGACTTGTGAAAGGTTTGTAGTTAATGTGAAATTGGTTGATTTACATTTATTCGATGAGTTAAGTTATTTACATATGAGCTTACTAAGCTCTGAAGCTTACTTTGTGTTATTTTTCTATGTTTTATAGTGAATCAAGGTTAGCTCTGATCCGAAAGTTGTCGGGAACATCATCGCACTATCAGACATCTATTTGGTACTTTTGAGTTGTGTATATATGGTATATGGAATATATAGGCTAGATGTGGTATTTTGGTTGTGATTATAGCCATGAGAGTTGTCTTGTAAATGATGTTATTGTTAATGAGTGTTTGACTAATAGAAAATGGTTGTAAATGTATATATTTTGGTTTGTATATATAGCCATGAGTGATGGCTTATTTTGACATGTTTGGTATGGGTATGGTTAATTGAATTGTGGAGTTTAAATGCTTGAGAAATGCTTTGATGAAATATGATTTATAAGTTAAGTTGATAAGTATTTGATTAGGTAAATGGCATTGAATTGGGTATTAAATTTGGTTGAAATGGATATTATATGAATTGTGCTTTTGGTTGATGATTTTGGCTGCCTAATTGAATGATGAAATAGTACCATTTTGGTTGTTTAGATGAGCATGAGTTGGGGTGGCAAATTGGCCTTGCAAATGGCCTATTTTTGTCCACACGGGCAGAGACATAGGCGTGTAACTTAGCCATGTTGTATAAGTCAGTATACCCTCTAGTTTTCACACAGTCTGGTACACAGGCGTGTCCTTGGCCGTGTGATACAAGTCAGTATATATGCCCTGTTTCCACACTGCCAGAGACACGAGTGTGTCTGGAGCCGTGTGAGACACATAGCCTGTTCACACGAGCGTGTGACCCCTGTATGGTTGATATTTTTCTAAGTTTCGAAAATTTTTGTATGATATCGGTTTAGTCTCGAACCACTTCTAAAGCATGTTTAAGGCCTCGTAGGCCGTTATAAGGGACAATGTGATTGTGTTGAATGATTTATAAGAATGAATGTTTTATGGTTGATAAATGTATGCTATACATTGTGTATTGATTGGTAATCCCTTGTAATCCTACTCCGGCGATGGATACGGGTTACGGGTGTTACATTTTATTGGTATCAAAGCCAGGTTTAGCCGATTCTAGGACTAACGTAGCGTGTGTAAGAGTCTAGCTATACATGCCATTTATACTTTGTGATAGTGTGATGATTCCTGACAGCTTAAATTGTGTTTTCATATTGTAATAGATCCCGAACGAGCTGTAGCCGATGATGTAAAGAGTAATGCGCCTGCTTTTCCTCAAGGGGCAGCACCATCAGAATCTAGGCTTGTAATGAGTAGCCACGAGGGAGAGGCTAAACAAGCCTTTTTCCAAATAATGAATGAGTGGTTTACAGAGTTCGTTCGAACGAATCCGGCTGCTCAACAACCTCTACCCCCACCTATTCCTCAATAAATCCCTATTGTTCCTCTAGTTATAGACCCGATACGGTTGAACAAGCCACCAATAAATAAGATTCATAAACATAGGGCTGAAAAGTTTTGTGCTTGTGTTGATAATGATGCTGAGAGAGCTAAGTTCTGGCTCAAAAATAAGATTCGAGTATTTGATGAATTATCTTGTACTCCTGATGAATGTATTAAATGTGTTGTATCTTTGCTGAAAGACACCGCTTATCAATGGTGGAACATGCTAATATATGTGGTTCCAAAAGAACGGGTTACCCAGGAATTCTTTTAGACAGAGTTCCGAAAGAAATATATAAGTAAACGATTCCTTAATCAAAAGCATAAAGAGTTTCTAGAGTTAAAATAAGGCCGAATGACTGTCACTGAGTATGAAAGAGAATTCGTACGGTTAAGCAAGTATGCTCGAGAGTATGTGTCTACTAAAGAAATAATGTGCAAGCAGTTTGTTGATGGGCTGAACGAAGATATAAAACTTCTAGTTGGAATTCTAGAGTTGAAAGAGTTTGTCGTTCTAGTTAAAAGGGCTTGTAATGCCGAGGATCTTAGCAAAGAAAAGAGAAAAGTAGATTCAAAGGCTAGAGACTTGAGAAAAAGATCAATAAGTAAGTCGTATCAATCTTCATCAAAGAAATTTAGAGATTCATATGCTTGCCCAAATACTTCAAACAAATATTTGAACAAAGATTGTAGAAAACAATACTCAGGTTCTAAAGCTCAAGCTACTTCAGTAGCGAGTGTTGGCAGTGTGGGAGACAACAAACTATAGTGTCAGTAGTGTGGGAGACGGCATTGTGGAGAATGCTGGAAAAATAATAAAGCTTGTTACAAATGTGGTTCACTAGATCACTTCATTCGAGATTGTTCTGAGTTAAATGAGAAAGATAAAGTTCAGAATGTGAGACTAAATAACACGTCGAATAGAGGTAGACCACCTAGAGTTTCCGGAAATGTAAGTGGTAGTAGAGGGGCGACAAAGGATTCAGCTGTGAGGTTTGAGGCCAGAGCACTTGTTAGAGCCTACACTATTCGCGCTCACGAAAAAGTGTCATCTCCAGATGTTATCACCGGTACTTTCACTCTCTATGATACTAATGTGATTGCATTAATAGATCCAGGATCAATTCATTCTTATATATGTATAAATTTAGTAACTAGTAAGACTTTGCCTATAGAGTCTACTGAATTTGTGATTAAAGTATCGAACCCTTTAGGTAAATGTGTTTTGGTTGACAAAGTCTGCAATAATTGTCCGTTAATGAATCGGGATTTTTTGTTTTTCGGCTAATCTGATGTTGTTTCCATTCGATGAATTTGATATGATTTTGGGTATGGATTGGCTAACGATGTATGATGCTATAGTGAATTGTAGACGAAAGACGATTGATGAAATGTCAGAATAATGAGACTATTAGAATTGAATCTGATGATATGAATAGTTTGCTGGTTGTGATCTCGTCTATGTTAGCTCAGAAGTTTGTGAGAAAAGGGTGTGAAGCTTATCTTTCTTATGTACTTGATACGAAAGTGATAGAAACAAAAATTGAATTGGTACCAGTTGTGTGCGAGTATCCAGATGTATTTCCCGAAAAGTTACCTGGTTTACCACCTATCAGAGAGGTTGAGTTTGGTATTGAATTAGTACCGGGAACAATGCTGATATCGATAGCTCCGTACAGAATGGCACCGATAGTGTTAAAAGAATTGAAAGCCTAGTTGCAAGAGTTGACAAATAGAGTTTTCTAGACTGAGTTTCTTTCCCTAGGGTGCACTGGTGTTATTTGTAAAAGAGAAAGATGGTACGATGAGAATGTGTATAGACTACCGACAGCTTAACAAAGTGACGATTAAGAATAAATACCCTTTGCCACAAATAGATGATTTGTTTGATCAGTTAAAAGGGGCAGCAGTGTTTTCAAAAAATTGACTTGAGGTCGGGTTATTACCAGTTGCGAGTTAAAGACTCAGATGTGCCAAAGATTGCATTTAGAATAAGGTACGGACACTACGAATTTCTTGTTATACCTTTCAGACTAACTAATGCACTTGCTGTTTTTATGGACTTGATAAATCGAATTTTCAGGCTGTACTTAGATCGTTTCGTAGTTGTGTTTGTTGGTGACATTTTTATTTACTCTCGAGATGAATCTGAGCATGCTAAGCATTTGAGAATTGTGCTACAAACTTTTAGAGATAAACAGTTGTTTGCAAAGTTCAGCAAATGTGAGTTTTGGCTACAAAATGTTGGTTTTCTGGGACCTATAATTTGAGCCGCGGGTATCCGAGTTGACCCAAGCAAAATTTCTGCAATTATAGATTGGAAGCCTCTGAGAAATATATCCAGGGTCCGTAGTTTTCTAGGACTAGCCGGCTATTATAGACGATTTGTGAAAGGATTCTCGATGATTGCGACTCTAATGACATGATTGCTTCAAAAAGATGTTAAATTTGAGTGGTCAGAAAAGTATCAGTAGAGCTTCGAGCAGTTGAAAGCATTATTGACAGAGGCACCAGTGTTAGTTCAGCCTGAGTCGGGTAAAGAATTCGTAGTTTTCAGTGATGCATCGTTAGATGGCCTGGGTTGTGTTTTGATGCAGGAAGACAAAGTTGTAGATTATGCCTCGAGACAATTAGAGCCACACAAAAAGAATTATTCGACGCATGATCTAGAGTTAGCCGTGATAGTGTTCGCATTGAAAATTTGGCGCCATTACTTGTTTGGTGAGAAATGCCATATTTATACTGACCACAAAAGCTTGAAATATCTGATGACTCAAAAAGATTTGAATTTGAGACAACGGAGATGGTTAGAATTGTTAAAAGGCTATGAATTAGTGATTGATTATCATTTGGGGAAAACGAACGTAGTTGCTGATGCTTTGAGTCGAAAGTCCTTATTTGCTTTACGTGCTTTGAATACACAGTTAGCTTTGTTTGATGACGGTTCGATAGTAGCTGAGTTGAAAGAGAGACCTTATTTCTACAGCAGATTTGTGAGGCTCAAAAATTTGATAATGAATTACAAGAAAAACGATCTCAGTGTGAGTCGATTTCTAATTCAAAGTTTCGAATAGGGCCTGATGACTGTTTGATGTTTTGTGATAGAATATGCGTACCAAGAAATTCTGAGCTCATTCGGAAGATTCTAAACGAAGTACACAGTAGTTGTTTATCAGTATATCCAGGAAGTACGAAAATGTATAACGATTTGAAATAGCATTATTGGTGGCACGATATATCTGAATTTCTTTCAAAATGTTTGATTTGACAGCAAGTCAAAGCTGAGCATCAAGTGCCGTCAGGTTTATTACAGTCTATTATGATTCCTGAGTGGAAGTGGGATAGAGTAACAATGGATTTCGTATCGGGTTTGCCTTTATCTTCGAAAAAGAAAGATGTGATCTGGATTGTTGTTGACAGATTGACGAAATCAACTCATTTCATTCCCGTACATACAGATTTCTCACCTGATAAATTAGCTGAGTGATATATTTTAGAAATTGTGAGATTACATGGTGTTCCCCTATCTATTGTTTCTGATAGAGATCCAAGATTTACTTCGTGATTTTGGAAGAAATTGCAAGAAGCTTTGGGTCAAAGCTGCATTTTAACACTGCATTTCACCCGCAAACAGATGGTCTATCTGAATGAATTATTCAGATACTTGGGGATGTATTGCGTTGTTGCATTCTTGAGTTGAAAGGTAGCTGGGAGAAATATCTACTGTTGATTGAATTTGCTTACAATAATAGCTTCCAATCGAGTATAAAAATGGCACCGTATGAAGGTTTATACGGTCGTAAATGTTGAACACCGTTGTATTGGAATAAGCACAGTGAAAATAAGATTCACGGGGATTGATCTGATCAAAGAGACTAAAAAAAAGTGAAAGTAATTCGTGACAGTTTGAAAGTGGCTTCGAATCGATAGAAATCGTACGCAGACTTGAAATAGAAAGATATTGAGTTCCAAATCGGGGATAAAGTGTTTTTAAAAGTGTCGCCGTGGAAAAATATGTTGTGGTTTGGTCGGAAAGAGAAATTGAGTCCGCGATTCATTGGACCATATGAAATTACTGAGTGAGTTGGGCCAATGGCATATCGACTATCTTTACCATCTAACTTAGTGAAAATACATAATGTGTTTCATGTGTCGATGCTTCGACGATACCGATTCGACCCTTCACATCTCATTTTCCCTACCGACGTTAAAATTCAGTCTGATATGTCATATGCTGAAGAACCGATTCAAATTTTAGCTCATGAGATCAAAGAGTTGAGAAATAAGAGAATTGCATTAGTAAAAGTATTATGGCATTGACACGGGGTTGAAGAAGCTACATCGAAACCTGAGGATGCTATGAGAAAACAATACCCGAACCTGTTCATTGGTAAAATTTTCGGGGACGAAAATCCCTAAGGGTAAGAGTTGTAATAACCCGTTTTTGGTCAAATTGGAACAGTGGTTTCGAGATCACAAATATGATGTTGGAAAATTATTTTAATATTATTTTCGGTATTTATAGCATGTTATTTGATATGTGTGAAAATTTTGTGAGCTAATTTTATCGATTGGTTGGTTAATTTGTGAAAAAAGACTAAATCGCGTAAAATAAAAAAGTTACATTCTACTTGTTAAAGGTGTTTAATTACTATGATTTATTAAATTAAAAATCCTTATGATGATATTAGACCATTGATAGTGTTAATGGACAATTATGGCCATTCATTATATGTTTTTATATGTTTATAACAAAGGTTAATTTGGTAATTGTTAATATAAGTTAATTTAATAAAACAAAACAAAACCAAAATTTGTTTCATCTTTTCGCCATTGCCGAATTTGAAGAAGAAGGAAGCCATTTCAAGGCTTGAAATATTCGGCCACTTCAAGATCAAAGTGTAAGTCCATTTTAGCTCGGTTCTTGATGATTTCTATATTTTTGTAATTGTTACAGCTCAATTTAGCTAGCGCGTACCTTTAATTTTGAAACTGTTAAAGATTTTAAGAGTTTCCATTGATGATTTTATGAGTTCTTTGATGTTTGAAGATGAAATATGAATTTTTGATGATAGATTTTTGTGTTTTGTAAAGTGATTTTTGATGAAAATGCATAATAGGGATTAAATTGTGAAATGTGCAAATTGAGTGGTTAAAATATGAAATAAATGAAAGTTTTGGGCTGCTAGGGACCTATGAATAACTCAGCCAAGCTTTGGGTTTATTGAAATTATGTGTATTTGTGAATTAGGGACTAAATTGATTAAATGTGAAAGTTTAGGGGCTAATGTGCAAATAGGCCTAAATGTATGTCTTGGACTAAATTGAATGAATGGTTGATTAAATAAGTTAATTTGAAATATATTTAGATCAAGAAAAGAGGAATTCAAAATTAGATCGGGGAAAAGCAATGTTATCGAGTAGTCGATTCGATTTGTCAATTCCGAATACGAGGTAAGTTCATATGTGGTAATATCATTATAAAAGTATGTTAAAAGTTTTGATATTGCATAAACTATGATTATGAGATTATGGATAATGTTCGAATTGTGAAAACGACTCTACGGATGCATTCGATGATAGTAACGGAAAGTGTGAAATCCCAGTTGAACTTAAGGAATAGATTTGGATACTAGTGTCATGTTATTAGATGACAATTTGAGTTGGCTTCAGGCCATGATATTAACACTTTAGGTGCAAGTTATACCGATTTGGCTTCGGGTCATGTATATCAGATGATTTGGCATCGGGCATGATAATTGTTCTTCGGATAAGTTATCTTAATTTGGCTACGGGCCATGGTATAGGTACTTATCGTATGAGACTATTGAGTATCCAATTTCTATTCCGAATGTTTCAAAGAGTAAATGAATGATGTGGTTAAGAAAGAGGTTAGTACGAGGCAATATAGGTATGTACAGAACCTATTTGAGTAGTAAATAGAGAAAGTTCAATGAGATGGTGTTTAATCATGTTTTATGGCATGAGAAAGGTTTGTAGTTAATGTGAAATTGGTTGATTTACTTTTATTCGATGAGTTAAATTATTTACATACGAGTTTACTAAGCTATGAAACTTACTTCAGTTATTTTTCTATGTTTTATAATGAATCAAGGTTAGATCGGATCCAGAAGTCATCGGGAACATCATCGCACTATCGGACATCTATTTGGTACTTTTGAGTTGTGTATATATGGTATATGGCATGTATAGGCTAGACGTGGTATTTTGGTTGTGATTATAGCCATGAGAATTGTCTTGTAAATGATGTTAATGCTAATGTGTGTTTGACTAATAGAAAATGGTTTGTAAATGTATATGTTTTGGTTTATATATATAGCCATGAGTGATGGCTTATTTTGACATGTTTGGTATGAGTATGGTTAATTGAATTGTGGAGTTGAAATGCTTGAAAAATGCTTTGATGAAGTATGATTTATAAGTTAAGTTGATAAGTATTGGATTAGGTAAATGGATTTGAATTGAGTATTGAATTTGGTTGAAATGGATATTATATGAATTGTGCTTTTGGTTGACGATTTTGGCTACCTAATTGAATGATGCAATAATACCATTTTGGTTGTTTAGGTGAGCATGAGTTGGGGTGGCAAATTGGCCTTGCAAATGGCCTATTTTTGTCCACACGGGCAGAGACATGAGCGAGTGTCTTGGCCGTGTGAGACACACGGTCATGTTACACAGCCGTGTGTGCCCTGGTGTTGATATTAAAATGAAATTAGTATGCCCCACACGGTCTCACACATGGTCGTGTGACTGGCCGTGTGGTACAAGTCAGTATACCCCCTAATTGGCACACGGTCTAGCACACGGGCGTGTGACTTGGCCGTGTTGCATAAGTCAGCATACCCTCCAGTTTTCACATGGTCTGGCGCACGGGCGTGTCCTCGGCCGTGTGATACACGTCAATATGTATGCCCTGTTTCCATACGGCCTGAGACACGGGTGTGTCTAGAGCCGTGGCACACGGCCTTTCACATGGGCGTGTGACCCCTGTATGGTTGAAATTTTTCTAAGTTTTCAAAATTTTTTTATGATATCGGTTTAGTCCCGAACCACTTCTAAAGCATGTTTAAGGCCTCGTAGGCCGTTATAAGGGACAATGTGATTGTGTTGAATGATTTATGAGAATGAATGTTTTATGGTTGATAAATGTATGCTATACATTGTGTATTGATCGGTAATACATCGAAATCCTACTCCAGAGACAGATACAGGTTAGGGGCGTTACAATGATAACATGAGCCTTTTTGTTTCTTTTTAAACTTAGGTGCTCTATCAGTCTGTTTGAACTTTCTCTTGAATGGTTTAGTAGTCTGTACTTCCTCCGTAACATGCACTTTGACATTTTCGGAATTTAGGTTATGGTCTTGCTTTTGATATTTTTCTTCAATACGAAGATGATTTGCCAAAGCCTCAAGAGATATTTCCTCTTTCTTATGTTTTAGACTTCTTTTAAAATTTTTTCAAGATAGAGGTAACTTGTCTATTATGGTGAATACAACAATCATTTCATCCATTTTCATATCATATTGCTTAAATTGATTCAACATATTTTCAATATCACGAAATTGTTCCATAACAGAACAACCATCCACCATTTGTTAACTATTGAAACGACTAAAAATAAAGTTCTTATTTGTAGCATCTTTGGTCATGTATCTTGTCTCCAATTTGTCCTATAATTCCTTAGCAGTGACCTTGTTTTGATAGGTGTCGAAAAAACCATCAGATAAACCATTCAATATGTGGCCTATGCAAATGTAATCAGTATTGTCCCATTTTTTGCCTTTCTTGGGTTGCAGTAACAAATTCATTTTCATTCTCTTTCAGTCTTAATGTAACCAAAACATAGGCAATCTTCAAAGTTGTTAATAAAAAGTGCATCTTTTTCTACCATTGTCAGAAATTGCTACCATCAAAATGATCAAGTTTGATAAAGTTGGAAGCCAACCCCCTTAGTGTTCTACTTTCATGTGTTGTAGTAGTCATCATGAATTTTATAACCTTAAAATTGTTAGTCCAAATCTCCGATGAGGAAAATCTCGAACACACAAACATAACTTGAATAAAAAATGAAGAAATAGGAGAAGGCTCTAAGGCGTGTATCAAGTCACTATTTTTAAGGTTATATTCATCCCCACCTATATTCGATGTGCAAAATAGTTTTAAGCAAATTAACCTCGAGGATACAATGAAGCCAATGACTATTTGAGTTTTATACTGACGAAAATAGTCCATTAAACACTGAGCAATGAATAAAAAAAACTTAATTTCTACAAAGAAGTTCTACAGTAACTCTTTATAGAACAATCTAATATTATTTGAAAATAAGGAAGGATAGAAAGAACTTCTAGAACTTGTTGGTGTGATTTCCAAATGAAATCTCATTTCTATTTATAGGAATTTTCATATCTCTTCATAGATACATCTTTCAATAGGTGCCTCTCTGAATAATAATGTCTTTATAAAAAACATTCAATTATTCATTTAATATTATAACTATTCAAATAATATTGTTTGAATAGTTATAATTCTTTTTCAAAAATCAAATGATATAACTTTAGATCAAAGACCTAAAGATTTATCTTTTGATTAATTACACTAATTCATTTATAGTTATTGGAACACTATAAATATTTGAAAATATTCCAACAGGTCCTAGTCCCTGCATTTTTTAAAATTTAAAATTTAATCTATTTACTTTTAATTAAAGAAATTTAATCTCTCTATTTGTCAAAATTTAAAATTAATGTCTAATTAATAATATTATTAATTGAATTTTGTTAACTGGAAATTTATTTTTTAAAATTTGAATATAAAATGTCATATATTCAAATTCAAGAAAAATCTATATGACACTTCATGCTTGACCCAGACGACGGACCCAAATGTGAGATGCCGCATTCATTGCTGACAATTCAGTCTAACTTCGTACTTTGAATACACTAAGAAATTAAGCATGAGACCATTTAAACCTGTATAGACATCATGTTTAAACAACATTTCATTCCATTTAATCTATTATGCAAGTTCTCAATTCATCATACAATACCCTTTAGTTGTTTAGTCTTAGGTACATATTATTACTAGTGGAACTTCAAAGAAACATTGCAAGGACTTTGGTGAACTGAGTTGTATGCTTTTAGATGCTTTTGAACTATCTTCTCTTAATACCTGCGCACAAAACAAACATGTCTGTATGCTAAGCATTAGATGTTTAGTGGTGTTAATATGATTGAATAACAATGTATATATATACTAGGTAATTAAACATGCTATTAATTCATATAACAAACCATCCAATCAAATTCATAATGAAGATCACTACCTTATAACAACACTCCCTCAAACTTCCATATGAGTTGAGTTTTGTATTTTAATGTATTGATGTACCCTCAAGGTATTGCATTTAATTTCATATATCAAACAACTTGACCCACTTTATAGCATCATTCACATTTCAATTTTAACTCAACCATAATCATTAACTTACTGTATGTTAAATAACCGGTTGCAATTTCCATACCTACAGTTTATATTACCCGAATTTGAGCATGAACAGATACACGAATAACATGACGAATTATACTCGTGACCCAATAGGGAATATGGAAGTCAAATAAAGTGTGCTCAGTGCTAATTTACCTCAATAAACGCTCACAGACTCCCAAAACTCTGGAGCTAGTGATACATTTCCACGAACATCCAGTGCTTTGAAGAACAATCTGATATCAATATATGCTCGTGGGCACCAAATACTTTGAAACTAATGATACATTCTCGACCCTTCAAAAACTAGAGTACTGATTTCATTTTCATTTACTATTATAACATAATCCAATATAATCCGTTCATGATATCAAATACAATTCAACTCATAATAGCATTCATATAAGTATAGTTGATAACTTCAACAATCATCATCCATTTATTTATCATTTTCAACATTACCGTTTATTCAATAAATCTAATAAACTTTTAAGACATTTATTAGTCAATCTAAATTTAAGTCATTAATATTTAATGATGGTAAAAGTAAATTCATTAAGCACTTGTTTCTCTTGTTCTTCTCATCCATCTCTCCAATAATTTCCTGCCTCCGCATGAAACATATACTACAATATCATTTCCAATTACTAATTATAACAAAATCTAAGCATCGATGCAAGCTATATCTATTATATTTCCCACCCACTAATACCATAATATTAACATTAATTTAATAAGGATGAATGTTGGATATATTGAAAGTGTATTTTTTTTTACAAACAATTTTAAAATTTTAATATATATCTTTTTTTTTAAATATTTATTTTTAAATATTTTACTACATCCTATAAAATATTTCTCAACCCCTAATTCTACGCAATAGAGTTTTAAACATGTATTATGTAGCAAATATTTTCCCACCTTTGTTTTTGAGATGGTAGAAATTAATGGAAATGGACTGTGGATATCATACTAATCCACTAACAAAATTTTAATAATGATTTTTTTATTCCCAAGCCGGTAAATTTCACATTAAGGCTTTACTAATTTTCCCTAATCAAATTTTACTAATTTACTCATTCTGTAATTTAGTTTTTCTACTATTTTCACTAACTATTCAAATAAATTATTTAATAATTTTAATTGCTAATTTTCTAGTCAACTCGTAAATATTCTTGGTTTATTAATTAGTTTGTCTTGATTTAAGAAAATTCAACTTCGAAACTAAATTTTTCGACACCAATAAAAATCGGGTCATTACAATGCGTTAATGATATTGTAAATTTGACTTTAATTTTTCAAATAAGAAGTACAGAGAATAGATTTCAAGAAATGGAAAAAGAGACTAAATTGAAAAATCTCAAAGAGTACAGGGACTGCAAGCAGAATTAAACCGAGAAGAGCGCGTAGGAGTACAACGGCTAGTTTCCATGTGTATATAAGGGGAGGCGGCTTCCCTCTTTCACTTCCCTCTCTGATTGAATTTTCGGCTTCCTCTCCCATTCACGCGATTTCTCAATCCCTCGTTTTCTCGTTCCGATTCCTATTGATATTTTTTTTTGTTTTTGGGTTATTTCTCTATTTCTGAAACCTTTTAACATTCAGGTTTGTTTCGATTTCTTGTTTCTGATTTTGATCTACAGTTTCATTCTGAAATTCAACTCTGTTTTTTTAGGTTTCTTGGTTCGATTTAATTTTCGTTTGATGATTTTGGGTTCCCTGTTTTGATTTGTTTTCCTTTCTAGTTTTCTATCTCTCGTGGTTATATTTTTATTTTAACCCACAGTTTCTTTCTAAAACTTGAACTCAGCTTTTTAGGGTTTCTTACTCCGATTCATTCTCTGTTTTGGTTATTTCCTGTTTGATGATTTAGGGTTCCCTGTTTTGACTTGTTTTTCTCTTTTAATTTCTATGGGTTGGGATTATACGAAGGAGCTAACTGATCTGTTGAAAACAGGGTTTGATTTGCACAGCAAATGCATCATGGGGTTATCAGGGATCCACCATCATTTCTCAGTTGCGGCCTGGGTTTTATGATCCGAGGAAGGCTCTTTTTCAGGCATTGGACTTGGTCCTTTTTCAAGGATCAAGTAAATTAGTAGATTTATATATTTTCATTTTACAAAATTACAACTTTACTTTATTCACTCCTCGTGGGTAAAAACCATTATCATTATCGGGTGTCGAGAGCTTGAGGTCTTTTGATTACAATGGGGAAAAACAAGCCATCCTTGGATGCCTGCTCCCTTCAACCGTCTGCCGACTCAAACAATGTCTACACTTTAGTCACCAACACCAAATCCAGGGAGAGTCATCGACTTCCAGTTCCAGATGACAGTATTCTATCCATGCTCGCCATTTTCATCGATGAAAGCACGAGAGATGGTCCGGAACCGGAAGATGCGCACTCTGTATTGTATTTTAAAGCTTCTGATTTGTTGGATGGTCATGGTCATGGTCATGGGGTTTCTCTTGATGATCAAAGTGACGAGATTACATCAAGATTGGCAACCTCCATAGATCACTCCGACGTTGCCTCTCCTACTACATTAAAGGAGATTCCCCAGCTTTCACACGATGACAGCATCTTGTCTATGCTCGATATTTTCACAGAAGATAGCACGATGATGATAGTCGGTGAGAAAAGGGAAGATGGCCCTCTGCTGGTTTCACTTGGTGATGAAAAAGATGATGAAATCTTCTCATTGTTGCAAAACTTCATATAAGATCATAGTTTTGTATTTGCTTTTAAGGGAATTAATAGCAATGGATCTTGATTGTTTTGTTAGTATTCATTCGTACATGTTAGAATTATGAGAGATTTTCCCCCCTGCATTTGTTGAAGTTGTAAGTTTCTTACAATTATTTTAGAGAAAATAAAACTAAATTTTCAATAATTATAAGCTCCAAAGTTTGGATGTAATTCCAACATTTTAGAATGTGAGTCATTAAGATGCATGAATATTTTTTTATATATTTAGAAGATGATATCTTCATAATCAAAATAAATAGTATTTTGTTGGTTCATATATAACAAACATTGCTGTACCTTTGAGGTAAGAAATAAATCCCAGTCTGCAATTGAATCAGTATTTGGGATTATATTTTTAATTCACACTTATCTTTTTTTTTTATTGTAATTGATTTGAACTAAAACTTAATTAAAAGGAACTGATGAAATCTAAATCCACATTTGGATGGTGTTTATTTGATTTCACAAACCATTGAACCAACACCATGTAGTCAAACAGCAGTTATTCTACTTCCTCATTTATGCAAAATTTAAGTAGTGTCATGGTTCAAGATGTATATTTATTTCTATTTCCTTGTTTTTTTGGGGACTTCATGCATCAATTTCTTCTTTCCTTATTGCTTCTACTTCTTTTCTTCTATGAGAGCGAAAAGGGTAGGTGCAAGGAGGTTCCTGATACTCATATTCTACACTTCTATATATGGAAGTGAATTTTAGGTCACATAACTATGTTTAAATATTATATTTAATCTTTATATTTTTATTTTTGACATCAATCAATTTTATAATGTCATTAGTTAGTCTAAATATTTTATTTTATTTAAAATGTTAATGTAAATTTTAAAAATTGTTAACACTGTTTACATTTTATGTTGAATTTAGGATCATTGCAATGCCATCTTCTTTGTCACATGGCTACTAAGTGAGGATTTTTTTCTTTTTTAATTTTAGAATGTCATTTAAATAAATTTAACATAAGAATTTTAAAGTTCTTAACAACTGAACCTGAATTTTTGAATTCGAAAAGTAAAGGGAGTAAGTTCTTGCAAATAAAAGCGTACGAACTAAATCCAAATATATGAGAAAATACAGAAACATGTATTTGTAACCTTTAAATAAAAAGGTTTGGATCGAGTTTTGTGATAATTATTGTTTAGGTTGAATATATAAATATTATTGGAACTCCCGAAGAACTTCAAAATGCAGTAAATTATTTAAAGAAAGAATTTAAGATGAAAGATCTTAGAAAAACAATGTTTGGTCTTAGCCTACAAAACGAGCATTTAAAAGATGGAATTCATGTCCATTAGTCAATTTGTACGTAAAAGACCTTAAAGAAATTTTATATGGATAAAACGCATCCATTGAGTACCTCGATGGTTGTGTGATCGTTAGATTGAATTTTGTCCTTTTGAGAATGATGAAGATTTTCTTGGTCCTGAAGTACCATATAGCATTGATGTATCTTGCAAACAACACAAGACCTGATTAACTTTTGTTGTAAACTTGTTAACAAGATTTAGTTCTTCTCCAACACGTAAATATTGGAATGGAATTAAACATGTATTCAGATATCTCAGAAGGACCATTAGTATCAAATTATTTTATCCAAATGATTCAAAATCATTAATTGGCTATGCTGATGTTGGTTATTAATCAGAATCACATAAAGGTTGATCTCAAACGGGATATTTACTTACATATGGGGTACTGCCATATCTCTACATTCAACAAAGCAAACATTAGCTGCCGTTTCTTCAAATCATACAGAAATAATTGCAATGCATGAGGCAAGTCGAGAGTGTATTTGGCTAAGGTTATTGACCCAACATATCTAGAAGCTATGTAATTTGCCTTTACAGGAAAATGTGTCAACTATCTTATACGAAGATAATGCAACATGTATAACTCAATTGAAGGGTGGTTACATCAAAGGTGACAAAATGAAACATATTTTACTAAAATTATTCTTCACCATGGTATTGAGAAAAGAGGTGATATAAATGTTCAACAAATTCATTCTAGTGAAAATTTAGCATATCTTTTTACTAAGGCATTACCAACTTCAATATTTGAAAGACTACTATATAAGATTGGAATGCGTTGACTCAAAGATGCAATGTAATATTCTCATTAGGGGGAGTCTAAAAACAAGTTGTATTCTTTTCCTTTAATCAAGGGTTTGTCCCATCGGGTTTTCCTAGTAAATGTTTTTAACAAGATATCTTGTAATAGAAGATTGTTTACTCTTTTTCTCGTTTATTAGGTTTTTATCCCACAAGGTTTTTGTTAATAAGGTTTTAATGAGCTACATTATCTACAAATGGACATCCAAGAGGGAATGTTATGAATATATTATTAAGTGGATGTCCATCAAGATCAAGATAAATTTTGATATACTTTAAATTCTAATAGTAATTAGAATTAGATCTCTACTTCATTGATACTTATTACACCTATAAATAGACTTTGAAGAAGCATTGTAATCATCCTATTGATCAATAAAATACATTCTCTATTGTTTTCCATTTTTTTTTGTTCTTTACTCTCTCTATCTTTCTTTATTTTATAACATAAACTAATTTTTTATAGAAATTTTAAACTAAATTTGATTTGTTTGAAAGAAATATTTTAATTTTAATTTATTTAGATGATGTAATTACTTACACGTGGATTTAGTAATTATATCATTAATTCATTAAATAAAATTAAAACCCCCAGTCAAAACTAGTATAAAGTAAAGATAAAGAGTAAAATATTTATTTATCATCACAATTTGTTATTGAAAAGAATATCCAATAATGTTATTACATTAAAAGAAGAAAGTCTAATTATGGCCCTAGTCCTTCGACTCTTTAAAATTATGAAATTTAATCCCTTTGCTTTCAATTTCAGAAATTTAGTCCCTTTGTTTGTTTGATTTGAAAATTAGAGTCCAATTCATTAGCAAAAAAACAAATAAAAAATTACAGCCTAATTGTTAGCATTATTAATTGACTTTTACTAAATTTGAATATTAGCTATCAATAAGATTTTAATTTCTAATTTTTTTTAAATATTAAAATTTAAATAAAATTTATTAACAATATTACCAATTGCACTTTAATTCTTCAAATAAGAAATAGAGAGACTAAATCAAAAATAAAAATAAAGAGACTAAATTTTAAATTGTTTAAAAAGAATAGGGACTGCAAGAAATAAACCAAGAAAAACGCGTATACAACGGCTAGTTCCCATGTGTATATAAAGGGAGGCGGCTTCCCTCTCCCTCACTTATTTTCTCTTCCCTCTTTCACAGAGTTTTCAGCTGCCTTTCCTATTCTTGCGATTTCTGAATTCCTCGCTCTCGCCCCTACGATTCCTATTGATTTTTTTGGGGTTATATCTCCGTTTCTGAAACCTTTCATAAATCAGGTTTGTTTCGATTTCTTGTTTCGGATTTTGATCTACAGTTTCATTCTGAAATTCAACTCTGTTTTTTTAGGTTTCTTGGTTCGATTTAATTTTCGTTTGGTGATTTTGGGTTCCCTGTTTTGATTTGTTTTCCTTTCTAGTTTTCTATCTCTCGTGGTTATATTTTTATTTTAACCCACAGTTTTCTTCTAAAACTTGAACTCTGCTTTTTAGGGTTTCTTTCTTCGAGTCATTCTCTGTTTTGGTTATTTCCTGTTTGGTGATTTAGGGTTCCCTGTTTTGACTTGTTTTTCTCTTTTAATTTCTATGGGTTGGGATTATACGAAGGAGCTAACTGATCTGTTGAAAACAGGGTTTGATTTGCACTGCAAATGCATCATGGGGCTATCAGGGATCCACCATCGTTTCTCAGTTGCGGCCTGGGTTTTATGATCCGAGGAAGGCTCTTTTTCAGGCATTGGACTTGGTCCTTTTTCAAGGATCAAGTAAATTAGTAGATTTATATATTTTCGTTTTGCAAAGATTACAACTTTATTCACTCCTCGTGGGTAAAAACCATTATTATTATCGGGTATCGAGATCTTGAGGTCTTTTAATTACAATGGGGAAAAACAACCCATCCTTGGATGCCTACTCCCTTCAACCATCTGCCGACTCAAAAAATGTCTACACTTTGGTCACCAACACCAAATCCAGGGAGAGTCATCGCCTTCCAGTTCCAGATGATTGTATTCTATCCATGCTCGCCATTTTCATCGATGAAAGCATGAGAGATGGTACGGAACCGGAAGATGCGCACTCTGTATTGTATTTTAAAGCTTCTGATTTGTTGGATGGTTATGGTCATGGTCATGGGGTTTCTCTTGACGATCAAAGTGACGAGATTACATCAAGATTGGTACCCTCCATAGATCACTCTGACGTTGCCTCTCCTACTACATTAATGGAGATTCCCCAGCCTTCACACGATGAAAGTATCTTGGCTATGCTCGATATTTTCACAGAAGATAGCACGATGATGATAGTCGGTAAGAAAAGGGAAGATGGCCCTCTGCTGGTTTCACTTGCTGATGAAAAGGATGATGACATCTTCTTCTTGTTGCAAAACTTCATATAGAATCATAGTTTTGTATTTGTTTTTAAGGAAATTAATAGCAATGGATCTTGATTGTTTTGTTAGTATTCATTCGTTCATGTTAGAATTATGAGAGATTTTTCCCTCTGTATTTGTTTCAAAGTTGTAAGTTTCATACATTTCGTTTGGAGTATTTTTTTTTCATTGTTTATGACAATCAATGTTAATATAAATTGTTTCTAATATTTTATTAATTTTTAATAATAAAATGGATTACTAAGTGGGTTTGAATGGGCTGTTTTGTATAATTTCAATGTCACCATTATTTTTACACTAATTACAAATAAACACACCATATATCTAAACTCATCCTAAGCCGATTTTAACTCAACCCGGTTCAATAATAAAACTTAAATTTCAGTAATTATACTAAAAATAAATAAAATAACACGCAAATTATATTTTTATTTTTCTTCGTATTGCACAAATACTCCCAAAATACCCTAAAAGCTTGCTTCTAAACGACAGAGTTTCACCGAGGTACAATATATTCAAAGTATGAAGCTTAAAAGATGTATGTTAAGGATATCCACACAGGATTTTTTTTCTAATGTACACCCCGTAACATCTTCGACGCCATAATCTCTCCCTCTCAGAAAAATTTTCATTTCCTTCAAATTTTGTTGAAAAGAAAAAAAAAATTTCCGGCGAAGAAAAGTTCGGCTTTTCTGCCATAAACGGAACTTCATGGCGGTTAGTGTAATGTTTATAAATTTTCTTTTTGTTCCATCATCTTGTTTGGTCGTTAAGAATATTTATGTCACATCTTTTTTCTTTTTTTTCTTTAAATTTCGTCACAGAATGGAAGAGAATGTTCCGATTTGTTTAATTATTTAATACCTCATTATCATTAGGATATTATCTAATATAAGTTTAGCATTCTGCCATTATCATGCATTTGAATTTTCTTCTTATATCGTTATATGGTAATGTCATTTTCTCTACTTCTTAGCGATTTATATATATATATACAGACACACGTATAACATATCGCTGTCATTCTTCTTATATTGATACTTTTGTAATTGAAAAGATTTTGATTATATATTCTTATTCGATTTGTTGCAAACTGTGTACGGATCCTTTTTTATTTCATTTCGTCGTGCGTGTATGATCATTTGTATGCTAATTAGAAATTTACTGGGTTGTTAAAAGAAAATTGCTCAAATTAATGCTATTCATTTAAAAAGATTTAGAAAATTTACAGAATTTAACTCGTGCTAAGGCCTCCATATTTTGTATTCAACATTATGTGTATGCTTGCATGCGAGCATGTATGATTATGAAAATCCTATTGGGAATTTTTTTTATTTGATTTTGCCATAATTTCTTGGTAAAAATGCATGTGACAATGGGGGATAGAATACTAGGTTGCGACAATTTTTCATATTCGAGCATGGATTAAACATATGATCAGACCCTCCAAATATATGGAAAATATTTTAAAAAACTGAATGTAAACACCTACCTATATCTAACACTTACACTAATTCTAAGTAATATAAATAGAACATGTTTTATTAGTTTCGGGGCTTACAAGTTCCTTTTTTTAACAGATCCGATCAGTGAAAGTGAGCAATGTCTCCTTGGGTGCATCTGAGCAAGATATAAAGGAGTTCTTTATCTTCTCCGGTGAACTTGTATATGTTGAAATGCAAGGGTTAGTTATTACCATAAGATGTTTAAATTTCACAATCTCTTTTTCATTCACATTCTCTTCTCCACTGTATTGGATACAAATAAAAAAAAGGTTGAAATTGTTGGAATTACTTCTCATGCCTTCTGATTCGTGTAGTTATTCCAGTATAGTGATGTTCTGGAATCTCTTGAACACTATTACTGCTTTGCCTTTTGGCTTTCAGTGATAATGAGCGATCGCAAGTTGCATATATTACTTTCAAGGAACCACAGGGAGCAGAGACTGCAGTCCTCCTTTCAGTATGAACCTGTCATTTCTTTAGAGCTTTTTCCATATTGGTCAGATTGATTGCTTTTACTTACTTTCCTGCATGCATCATGTAATAGCAGTTTATGCTTCTGTTATAAGGAAAATGAATATGAAAATTAAATGTCTATGCACATCTCCGTGGAATCTTATATCTGATGTGGTTTTGAAAGCACTTACTGTAATGCTTTGCCTGTGGGATCACCATGCCAGTACCCTTTTTTTTTAAAACTATGGTACTTAGATTCGGGGTGAGTATCAAATTCAGGCATGTTTCCTACATGGCTATATGTTCATTTTTAAAAGATTTTTTCATGTATTTGAAAGATCATACCTTCATAGTCCATTCTCATGTTCGAATGTGTAGGACATAGGTATAGAGCAAGAGTACTTCAAGAAAATTTTTTACAAATTGATAACTGATAGTGTTCTAACGTTGGTTAGCATTTTTACAAAGGAGCAAATCTCCAATTAAGGCTAACGTTGATTGGTCGGATTGAAAATTTTCATTTCGTTCTTATTGATTCGGATACACGTTTCTTCAGGGGGCAACAATTGTTGATCAGTCTGTTACCATAGAGCTGGCTCCTGATTACAAGCTGCCAGACCATGTCTTTACAACACCGGTAATGTCCTAACTACTTGAATCCATTTTGGGTTCACTTGCTAATTCATGGTTTCTGATATGAAAAGATTGTTTAATCACCACAGGGAACAGGGGATAAAAGTAGTGGCCAGGCTGAATCTGGTTACAAGAAGGCAGAGGATGTTGTTAGCACCATGCTAGCGAAGGGATTCATTATTGGCAAAGATGCATTAGGCAAAGCAAAGGCCTTTGATGAGAAGCATCAGTTCACATCAACCGCCTCTGCCAAAATTGCATCCCTTGATCAGAAGATTGGTTTTACTGAAAAATTTAGTGCTGGCACAGCCATAGTAAATGAAAAGATGCGGGATGTGGACCAGAAATTTCAGGTTTCTGAGAAGACAAAGTCTGCATTTGCAGTTGCCGAGCAGTCCGTTAGCACAGCAGGATCTGCCATAATGAAGAACCGTTATGTTTTGGTTGGAGCCTCATGGGTTAGTGCTGCGTACAACAGGGTTGCTAAAGCAGCAGAAGATGTGGGGCAGAAGGCAAGAGAAAAAGTTTTGGCTGAGGAGCAAGCTCAGAAACCAGAGGGCCATGCACACGTTAACGAGTCTAATTCTCCCAAAGATTCTAAACCGGCCAAAACCAGTGGGCAACCTTCCAATCCCTCATCTGAACAAGCTTTAATCCTCAGTGAGCAACCTTCCAATCCCTCAGCTGATCGAGGTTTACTCATTTAGGCTTTTGCTTGGTAGAGTGGAAAGATGAAAAATTATCTTTGCTTGGTAGAGTGGAAAGATGAAAAATTGTTGATAAGAGACAGGAAAAGTGGAAAGATGAAAAGAAAATGAAATTTTTAAAAAAGTTCACAAATCTTGTAAAATGCACCACTTACATCTTTCTCATTTTTCTCCTTTTTGATCATTTCAATTTGGAATGAAGGATGAAAAATGCACGCTTGGTTTTTCTCATTTTTTTCTTCTTTCCTACCAAGCACATTCAAAATATAATTTCTTTTAGCTTTCCACTCTGTTGTTTCCATTCTTCCATTTACTACTTAAGCAAGGACATCTTTAATCTGCAAAAAACTGTAAATACCAGCATGGGAAGTACGGATTTTATCATCTGAGTTATGCCTTCTGGTTTGGACATATTTAAATGTAATCATGTAAGATAATTTTGTCACATATTCTTTGATATGTTTGATACAGTTGAGTTGGAAAAAAATAGATGCCACCCCAACATTTCAGCATAAATTTTGTATCATATTTACCAAGTTTATTCATGTTCAGATCTTTCTGCACTTTAGAAGAAGGATGATTTTAGGTTTGCCTTTGTCTTTAATGTGTGATTGCTCTTACTGATCACCAAGTGTCATCCCCCCGACACTGCAGGGCTCACCATGACCCATATCTTTTTTTTTTTCTTTTTCTTTTCTAAATGCAACAGCTTAAGTATCTTTCATGAATGAATAGAACTTTCTTTGGAGTTTGGAGACTGGATCATGTCCAAGAAGATTATGTGAAATAAAGAAAGTTATGGGGATGATGAAGTTTGTATTTCTATATTTCATCGTAGTTATTTTTGGATATATCTCTTAATTTTGATAAATGGTTGAAAATTAATTAAAATGAAAATATTTAATATTTAATATTTTAAATATGTTTGATAATATTTTAATTTTTTACTTAATATAAATTTTTTAATAAAAAAGTATTTTTTTGAAAATATTTTTAATAAAAAAGTGTTGAACAAGATAAGTGGGTATAATTTATTAAAAATTAAAATAAATTTATCTTTTTAAAAAAAAATTGTGATATTCAAATTACCATATTTATCTTCTATCTAAAACTATTCAAAATAATATAAAATATTATATTAATAAGATTAAAATTAAAAGTAATAGTAGTTTAAAAATTAATATTTACTTTTATCAAACAATATAATTATATTAAATATTTATAATTACTAATTTACCAAATAATTTTAAAAACTGAATTCAGTACTTATAAAATTAAGCAGTAAAAATCAAGTACTTAATTTTTTAGCATTTAAATATTTAGTTTATCAAACACACCCTTAATCTAATAATATAAGTGCCAATAATCTATATATTTATCATAATTATATTTAAAAAATTATTTATTTATATAAATATTCAAATATTAACTATACTATGTAAAAGTTATGACAATATGTATTTAAAAATAAAAATTTTCGGTTCAAAGTCTCAAATCTAATCACCCCAAATTATTTTTTTACAACAAAATTATATATTGATAATCACAATCTTTTTAGATTATCTTTTAATTAAGCATTATTAATCATTTATCTCTGAATCATATTATTTTTCTCATTTTGATACCTAATGTTTAATTTTGTCTACCATTGATTCCTTAAAGTTAACTGTGTTAAAAAAAACATTAAGAGGACATGTACACATACCAATATGTGTCATGTGACATTTTTCTCAGTTTAACATAATGTGGCATGTATAGGCGTAAATTTCTTAAAAATTGTGTATAAATTCTAAAAATTTTTATAATAACTAAAATAATAATTAAAAATTTTGGAACAACTCATACCCAACATGATGGTCGAGTCCGAGTTATAGGATGCTATATTCATTGCCGGAGCGACTACAGTCAATATAATTACAATTTATATCATTAGACATGCAAATATGAGTATTATAAGAAAATGATACGATAAATAATCATTTATGGGTCTTATACAAGCTTACAAAAGCCTTAATGATAACTCGAGATCGAATTAGGACTAAATTGTAAATAATTCAAAATACTGAAATGACATCGCGACTTCGAGGGTTCCTCATTGCGACAAGACATACTGTTTTGGCCTCGTTGCGTTGTGGCCTGAAGTTCAGATCTCACCACGATGACATGCGTTTGGCATCGCGATGTGAATAACATATGTCTTCAAATTCTATTCAACATCAACTTGCAAGTTTCCAAACAAAGTATAATACATACATACACCTAAAGATCACTCAATATAAATATTCCTCAAACATCAATTCATGCACTTCAACACCCTTAATCAACAATATATCAATGCCTTATCACTTACAAGTTAACTACTTAGAATATTACATTTAAATTCTTAAACATACCCATCCATTCATCTATGCCATTGATAGTTGCAACTTTTAATACATTTCAAACCAAATTTTGAGCTCATATACATACCACATCTTATTGAGCAATTTCATTCACCCAAATTCTATCCCAAAAGTGCATATAGACATAATCTTGTACTAAAAATTGACTCAATCTAGGTACATGTTGAATAACTAACAAAAGAAAGTACACAAACATCGTTGAGTTCGAGATTTTTGACTTGATGCTGAAGTCGATGCTCATAACCTTGAATTGGACCTAACTTGCGCGAAAAACAAACCATACGTTGAGTGATAAATCTCAATGGTATTTCTATAATTCAAATCATTATAACATATGACATAGTTAATAGCATACAATTTATGTTTATACTATTGATCAATACAAATGCACTATAAAACCAAACTTATTTAACACATATTTATATGCATATATCATCATTATGTCAATTCTTAAAGATGATTTATGTAATCATTTTATGAACTAGTAATTTATATGAATATTTCATACTATTATCACAATGCTAGTTAAACTTGCATAATTACTCAACTTATAATATATAATTATACTTCATTCCATTACCAAGTCAAATGAATCATTCCTCATCTTACCAAATCGGCTCTCTGATTCATTAACCTGTTCGTGTGATCTTTTACATACTCTTAACATTCAATGTCGTATATAAATACCTATATTCCAACTTTGTAACATTTAATCAATTCTACTAATCATTCAACCAATTCATATATTATATTTCCTGTTAACATGATTTGGACTCAAACGGATATACAGATCCAATCAACATGGCAATTTAGCACTCAGTGCCTCATCAGAACATCTGAAATAAGTAAATTGCGCCTACCGCTCATCAGTTTAATCAAAATAATAATTGTGCCTTGCACTCGTCATAACGTCTGAAGGAAAAATGAGCCCAATGCTCATCGACATATAGTCTAGGTAACCCGTAATCAATCTATCCTATGACATGCCAACTATATATTCTAAAAGATTTAAAATTAAAAAAATTAAATTAAAAGTTGACCATATTGGATGTCCAATACTTACTTTGACCGGTAATCAATCAATGTTTGGTTAATGCCCGGTCAACATTAGTCAACCTTGATTAATACCTAATCAATACGATTATCGTTCTAACTTTAGTCAACGTTTGGTTAACCCTAATCAACATTTAGTTTTAAATTTAGCAGGAATATTTATATATATGATTTTTTTTTTGAAATTTCCTAAAGGTTTATCTAAAATTTTAACTAAAATTCTATAATTTTGATTTTTTAGAATTTATATATTTTGACATTTTCTAAAATGTTTAATTGATTTTTTATATTTTATTAAAATTTTAAATATTTAAATATTTTTAATATGTTTAAATTTTTTTTAAAACCATATATATATATATATATATTTAAAAGTTATTACTATATCATGCTAAAATAGGGTAAAAAAAGAGTCATGCGCTTGATTTTGATAGGCCATGAGGGCTATTTTACCCAAAAAGGCCCATTTTCAAAATTGTTTACGGAAATGGACTAATTTTCTGATTATTTACCAGAAAGGGTCGAATTCCGCGAAAACGCGTCCACGTCAACGCGTTCTCAGGTGATGTCTTAGCAAAACGCGTCCCCGGGGGAGCGTTTTGTCTACGCCAGCACAAAGCGCTTCCTTGAAGGAGCGCTTTATTAACGTGGACAAAATGCTCCCTCAAGAACGCGTTTTGTCCCTTTTTTTAGGGTTAGGGTTTTTTACTTAGTTTAGAGTTTTAAGGTTAGGGTTTAGGATTTTAAGAAAAAATTAATTAAATTAGGGTTTAAGGTTAATTAATTAAATTAACTATTAATTTAAAAAATCAATTAGATTAGGGTTTAGAGTTTTAGAGTTAATTAATTAAATTATGTTTTAGTTAGTTTTTTTAAAATAATTTTGTGTTTAGGGTTTTAGAAAAAATATATTAGCAATGTAAAAACTTTTTATTTTTCATTTCTATAGTAGTATCTGAAAAAATAATTTTGAGAAGACATTTCTGAATAAATAGTGTCAAAAACGCTTCAAGTAGGATGCACTGTCAGCAAAATTACTGAAAAAAGCTACGTTTTTTTTCTACTGTAGTATCTAGAAAACTAATTTTGAGAAGACGTTTCTGAACAAATAGTGTCCAAAACGCTTCAAGTAGGATGCATTGTCAACAAAATTACAGAAAAAGGCTCCTACGTGGACGTTCTTTTTCTACAGTAGTTCCTATTTGGCCTTAGACTATAAATGAGCCAAATTTCATTCTCAGGTTGCATAAGTTACAGCAAGAGAAATTAAGGCTAAAGTAGAATAGAAACTGAAGATGAGTGAACGTATTAGTGCTGTTATTTACTATGATAGTGAGGTCCGTAACACCGAAAACAGCGTTATTTTTTATCAGAGAACACAGCGCGACTGGTTTTTAACCAGAACATAGATTTGATAGAACTTCATAAAAGAATTAGGCGTAAAATCTTCGAAACGATGCCAATGAAAGTTTTGTCTATTAAGTATCGATTTTGTGCTTCGGTTAATCCCGTGAGATATGACTCATTCGACATCAAAGGTCCTCGTAGCTTGGAGGCAATGATGCAGACTCACCTTGCTAGTGGATCACCATATCTTGAGTTATATGTACAATTTTCATCGCCAAATGATGCATTTGCGACTTCAATATTTACTGCTGTTCGAGAGGAATACATGACCCCTACCTGAAACTCCATTAGTGGGTGGCAAAACACGGAAGCGCCCGTGTTTGGTAGCAGTATGGAATACACAACCTCTGCACGACACTCTGTCAGTGGATTGGACATGCACCTTAGTGGGTCGATGCTAGATACTAAAAATGCGTACTGAGAAATGACATCAACTTCTAGTGGTTGGCAATCCACATCTGATTGGGGACGTTATGAAACGTCCATAAGAAGGGATGGTGTACTCCCTACGACGTCCACTGGTGATGGGACCTCGTTCGTTACAGATGATAGTAGGTTGGATGATGAGTCCAATGTGGATCCACCTTGAGAGCCTGACCTTAATGGTGCAGAAGTTGCATCATTTTCTAAACCGAAGCCTGTTCCAACCATACTTGAATATGTTGAAGGGGGTTCAGATGAAGAAGAAGAAGATCCGCGATTTAAGGCGTACTCGCCTCCAGCCCACATGAATAATATTGATCTATCTCAAGATGATGCATTAGAGTTTCCAGATCTACCACACAAAAGGCGTGACCATACAAGTTCGTCATTGGATTCGTGCGAATTGAAAGTTGGTAAGGAGTTTTCCAATAAGGATAATTTTCTTGGTGCATTGAAACAACATAGCATCATGAACGGGGCTAACTATAACGTGGTTAAATCTAAATATGATAAGTTTGAGGCCAAGTGTGCAGTGCAAGACGGTACATGTTTATGGAAAATGACAGGCTTGTGGGTGATAAAAAAGTACAAAGGTCCACATACATGTATTGGCGGTATAATATCACTAGGTGTTTAGGGTTTTGAATAATATTGTTATTACATAATGTTGCATTATTTAACGTACTTCATTGACAGGTGTTTCACAAGATCATCTTAAGATGAATTCAGATATGTTAGCTAGCTTAATACTACCAACGGTGAAGGCGAATCCCAGGACTTCAGTGCCGGTCTTAATTGCCAATATTCGTAGCCAATTGAGGTACACACCTTCTTACCGCAAGGCTTGGATAGCTAAGCAGAAGGTATTAGAAAAGATGCATGGTGGGTGGGACGCTTCATATAATGAAGTGTGCTAGTGGTGTCAGGTGTTGAAAAGATATGTCACAGGTTGCATAAAAGACCTTGAAACAACACTTGCGTACTACAATGACCGATTGCTCCGAGGATGCCAAGTGTTCAAGCGTCTGTTCTGGAGCTTTAAGCAATGCCAAGAAGTATTTCTATACTGTAAGCCATTGGTACAAATTGACGGTACCTTTATATATGGTAGATATACCCATCGGCTATTGCTAGCTGTGGCACAGGATGACAGTGGGAAAATCCTATCAATTGCGTTTGCAATAACACCGGGGGAGTTAGCTGATGACTGAGATTTCTTTCTTTCTAAGTTAAGGAGGCATGTCTGCCCCCAATCTGATTTCTGTGTTATATCAGATCGGGACACTGGAATAATAGCCGCAATTGAGCGACAGAAAAGCCTATGCCTTCGTACACACCATCGGTATTGCCTAAGGTACGTTGCGTCCAACTATTACAGACAATATCGATCTACAACTGAACGACTGGAAGTGAACAACATGGGTATTTAATCTCTATTAATATAATTTCATTTGTAATATTCAATTTATTCTGAATGGAAGAGTGGTATGTAATTTTCGCTATCAACTTATATTGGTAGGGTATGAGATAAGTAAGGATTGTTTTCATTAGATGTTGGCGATTTTGCGTTCAGTTAACGAAGAAGGCGCAGACTACCTTTGTAACATACCTCTCAAACAGTAGATACAAGCATATGACGACGGCCTATGATATGTTCATATGATCTCAAACCTGGCTGAATGAATAAATTCTATTCTAGAAGGAACGCGTCATTTACTGATAACATTGGTTGTGTGAGAGACATATTTTCATTTAGTGGCACTATTTTTAAAGTGAACAGCGAGTTATAAAGGCCAAATATAGGGAGGCCATGTATGGTGCGCAAAGGTATTGCAAGAAATTAACAAGGCGAAGGCACGAGCCAACACCATGCACAAAGAGTGTCACGATTGCGACAACCTATGGTTTCGTGTGACGGAGTTTGACAAACCAAATCAAGGTATTATTGGCGGGAAATATCGTGTACACTTGAGAAATAAGACCTGCGACTGTGGGAGGTTTGACGTACTTCGTTATTTATGTGTTCATGTAATTGCAGCTTGTCAGAATCTCCGTTTGGATCCCATGAGCTATGTCTACGAAGTGTACAAAATAGAATATATATACAATGTATGGAGACACGTATTCCCACCGGTCTCAGATGAACGTAGGTGGCCGTCTGTATCACTTGATCTGTTTAAGCTGTTACTGGATAGAGAATTGTATCGCAAACCAAAGTGTTGACCTTGCTCTACTAGAATACATAACAATATAGATATTTGAGAAACAACCAACCAACAGAAGTTGTGCAGATAGTGTAGGAACGCAGGCCATACAACTCGATCATGTTCTCGGAATAGTTGATAGTTGTTATAATAAAATTATATTGCATTATTTATATTTTATTAAAAATATAAAAAAGTAAATTACAATTAAAATATTAAAAATAACTTTATTTTATTAAATGAAACAATATAAAAATTTTTATACAAATATATTAAAAAAATCAATATTGGTGTCGGTCGGAATCAGTGCCACATGGGGGTCGTCGACGGTTACGTGTTAGATTCCTCCTTGGTTTAACTTTCGGCGGACATTGTGGTTGCTCCGGTAGGGATTGTGGTTCCTCCGACAGGGGATCTGGTTGTGGATGTTGGGAGGATGACCCACATTGATAGAATAATGACTGTGGAGGTATTTGTATCACCCATGGCGGAGGTGTTTAAATCCAATATGGCGATGAGGATTGGTAAAATAAGAGCTCCTCGACGGCGCCTCGTGCAATCCCTCATGCAATAGCTACCTATATATCGGCGGTTGACTTGGAGAAATCGGGAACGGAGATGAACCGGGTCATGCATTCCAACCTGCTATAGGACTGGAAAAAGGAAACATATAAGTGTTAGGATACATATAAGGGCTAAGATACGCACCTGGCATAATCTGAAAAGGCCGTGATATGGGTGTCATCGGTTGAAGTGTTGGACTCGGTAACTATATGGGCGTTGTTGATGGGCCTGGTGATTGTGTAGGCGCTGTTGATGTCATCCCTTCTTCTTCAATTTAAAGGGCCCCGTCGTTCTCTTTGGACACGAATTTACCATCGCCTCTCCTCTTCCGACAATAAATATGGCTTGCCATGGATCTTAAACCTTGGCATGTATTCCGGCACGCACGCTAACTTAGGAATGATGATCGGTTCTCGAGTAGGTATATAATCATACTAATTTTCCCACATTTCAATATATTTTGACCAGTATCTCGGCCAATTCGTATTCAATTGCCATAAGTTGACTCTGTGCTCATCATCGAGCACCTCAGGTGCCACGAGAATCGGTTGTCAGAATCCAAATTACCGAAATACTCTATCTTACTAGTGCATCTCCACGGTAGCATAGTTGACCAATGGGACCTTCACATGCCAAATGTTCGGATTTTAAAAAAATTCATCCGGAATTACTGTCCGAATTGCCGGATCCTCGTATGATGTCCATTGAAACTATATGAACATGATAAAAATATTAATTATATACATAATACTAAATACTAAATACGAAATACGAAATGACTATTTTATTATGTATATATATTTTATTTAATACTTACTTGTGCTTCTGACCGTTGGTCTAATAGAAGTCATATATCTTCAAGAGAGATAGGTATTCCAACATAACTCGCCGAATGATTCCACCTAATTAAATAAATTTTTAACATACAATTACATTTTAAATTTACGTAATAATTGTAAAATCTAATATAAAATTTACCTCGTTATGAGTGAGAATGTATATGGGTGGTCCATTTGAGGACGTAAAAATGGAAAGCGAAACCGTGCCCATGATTGCAGTAGTGATAGGCAACCTCTGATTTTGGTTTTATTCTGTTGCGTCAACCCGCACATCTCCTTGTAGAATGTTGCTAACAGGCAGACTCGAACTAAATTCACCAACTGCTCTAAAATCAACGAGTTTCAGCAGCCATCTCTGATGTACGAGGTTTCGTGACAAGTTCGGCATCAAACAACCTCCAATCATCTCAAGAATGTATGCCTGAGCATATCGTATTATTTCTAGTTTAGTCGAATCTTTATCCGGCTCCGGGAATGTGTCCCGTAACCAGCCCATCTTGATTTGACCTCCGTTAATATTATCCGGAATAGCACCCAAAAGCTCGCAGCATACGGCTCATCAATCAACATATTGAGCGGACCTGGTGACTGCGTACCCATCCACTGGCAATCCCAATTGCAACTGCACGTATTCCAAAGTGATAGTACACTCTCCGCATGGAAGATGAAAAGTGTGCATCATGGGTCTCCACCTCTCTATCAAACGCACTGATTAGTTTTGGGTCCAACTTGTACCCCCGGCCAGTCATGGCCACATACCAAAAACCCGCTTCCCGCAGGTAATTCTCTATCAACGGCGATGGAGGACCATACATATTATAGATATAACATTGCAACACCCGATCTACAGACTGTTATAAAAAATTATAAAATGAAAATTAATTAAAATTGTATAAATGAAAAAAATATTAAATAGTATTGAAAAATTAATTAAAATTGAATAAATGAAAAAAATATTAAATAGTATTGAAAAATTAAAATTATCACTTATCATTGTCATTTGATTGACGGAGATGTATTTATTATCGAGACGAATTAATTCTCCGACTATTGCTAACACGATCGAATATTTTTTAATTTAAAAAAAAAACTATTTCAAAAAAATTTTAAACAGAGCTTTTTTGCAAAAATTAAAGAGAGCTTTGAGAGAAATTGAAAGAAATTTGAGAGAATTATGAGAGGATTTGTGTGAAAAAAATAAAATGAGGCCTTTTATAGTTTTTTTTTTGGATTGTTGGAGCCCAAACGGTAAAAAAAAAATAAGCGTTTTACTGACACATCACCTGAGAATGCGCTGACGTGGAGTCGTTTTCGCAGAATTCGACCATTTCCAATAAATAATCAGAAAATTGGCCAATTTCCATAAATAATTTTAAAAATAGGCCTTTTTGTGTAAAATAACCGGCCATGAGTGCTCTCAATTTTTAATGCAATTAATTTTAGAGGTTTAATCGGGTTTTTTACTAAAAAAATATAAAAAAATTAAAAAATTCGAAAATAATACACCAAAAAAAGTAATTACCAAAATGGTATAGTCAGGGTGGTCACGCCACTCTGACAGGCGGCACCACCCTAATATGACAGTCGAAACAGTAAAAAAAACTGAAAAAGAAAAAAAAACACTAAAAAAAATAAAAATAGAAAAGGGGTCATGTTGGTGCCAGAGGCGGCACCGGTGCCAGGTGCTTTTGCTGCCGATTTGACCCCTCATGTAGAGGGGTTTTGGTTTTTTGTTTGGGGGACCATAATATATGGTCCCCAAGCTTCATTTTCGGGAACAAAGAAAAAGAAGAAAAAGAGAGAAGAAGGAAAGAAGAGAAGAAGAAGAAAGAAAAAGAAGGAGAGGAGGAGAAGGAGGACGGCGGTTGAGAGAAGAAAAAAGAAAAAGAAAAAGAGAAGGAGAAGAAGAAGAGGGAAGGAAAAAGAAGGAAAGAAAAAGGTAATTTTTTTATAAATTTGAGTAATTAATGTTAGTTTAAATTATTTGTTTTAGATTTAAATCAGATATAATTTTATTTTTATTTCTTTGCAAGGTGTTATTTGGTTAAGAAGAGATAATAAGGTATGTTCGTATTTATTTTATATTTTCATTGAAGTATTAAGCATTTATGTGTAAAGAATATTTTTTGTTATTATTTTATGTAATTTATTTGTTAAGTGTGTGTTTTAGGTTGTTTAAAAAGATTTTTAAATTTATTTGACTTATTATAGAATTATTTATATTTTTTATTTTTTATGTGATGGGGGTTTTAAACTTTTTACAAAAAATAGTATAAAAATAAAATATTAAAAATATATTAATGAAAAAATAAAATACGAGAAGAAATAAAATACGAAAAAAAACTTTTTGGGGGAAAGTGGTGGTGACGAGTTTTTTGTTAAAATAATATAAAAAAATAAAATATGAAAATAGTATATTTTAAAAAAATCCGAAAATAAAAAAATACGAATAAAGTGCCAAAGTCAAGTTATTTATTAAATTAATATAAAAAAACTTAAATAATACATTTGAAAGATTTTATGCTAAAATAAAATACCAAAATAATATATTTTAAAAAATAATATACGAAAAAATATGAATAAAGTGCTAAAATCAGGGTTATTTATTAAAAAAATATAAAAAAACACTTAAATAATACATTTGAAACATTATGTACTAAAATAATATAAAGAAATAAAATACGAAAATAATATATTTTAAAAATAATATATGAAAATAAAAAAATTACGAAGAAAGTATCAAAATCAGGGTTATTTAGTAAATTAATATAAAGAAACACTTAAGTAATACATTTGAATTTTTTTGCTAAAATAATATAAAAAATAAAATAAGAAAATAATATATTTTAAAAAATAATATACGAATAAAATACGAATAAAATGCTAAACTCAGGGTTATTTATTGAAAAATATAAAAAATACTTAAATAATACATTTGAAACATTATGTACTAAAATAATATGAAGAAATAAAATACGAAAATAATGTATTTTAAAAAATAAGATACAAAAAAAATACGAAGAAAGTGTCAAAATCAGGGTTATTTATTAAATTAGTGTAAAAAAACACTTACATAATATACCTAATACATTTGAAACATTTTTTGCTAAAATAATATAAAAAAATACGAAAATAATATATTTTAAAAAATAATATACGAAAAAATACGAATAAAGTGCTAAAATTAGGGTTATTTATTAAAAAAATATAAAAAAACTTAAATAATACATTTGAAACATTATGTACTAAAATAATATAAAGAAATAAAATACGATAATAATATATTTTAAAAAAATTACGAAAAAATACGAATAAAGTGCTAAAATCAGGGTTATTTATTTAAAAAATATAAAAAACATTTAAATAATACATTTGAAACATTATGTACTAAAATAAAGGTTTTAAAATAAAATAATACGAAAGTAATATATTTTAAAAAATAAGATATGAAAATAAAAAAATATGAAAAAAGTGCCAAAATCAGTGTTATTTATTAAATAAATATAAAAAAACACTTACATAATACATTTGAAACATTTTTGCTAAAATAATATAAAAAATAATATACGAAAATATTTTACTTATTATCATTTTAAAATAATAATAATATTTGTATTTAAATTGGATATATTTAATTTTTTAATGTAGTATAGCAAAAAAAAATGTTGTCGAAAAAATTGTTTGCTATTTTTTTATAAGTTATTCTAATAAATATTTAAAATCTATCAAACATTAAAATTAATAACCGAAATTTATTTTGAAATTGTAGGCATCGCAATGACTTCATTGATCAATAAGGAACTTTCTCACATATGTGATACAGTTAATAATACGGTAATATATTGTTATTTGTTACGCAATGGTTCCATTAAAAAAAGATCTACGTAATTTAAGAAAATAAATTATGTTATTATAACTATTTTTTGTAATTTAACACTGTCAGGACTCGTACCGCATATTAAGGGGCCGGGTGAATGGTGTAGGATATTTCCCGGATGCACGACTGATGCCCTACTTAGAGCTAGCTGGATTCGGGTCAGCAGTATTGACCCGAACGTTTGATTTACGGTACGATTTAATATCCACATTGGTCGAGCGTTGGCGACCGGAGACCCACAATTTTCATTTGCCGTGTGGGGAGTGCACAGTCACTTTGGAGGATGTTGCATTACAGTTTGGGCTCCCAATCGACGGGGATGCCGTCACGGGCGTAAGTGCGATAGCTGAGCCGGCTGCACTTTGTTATAGCCTACTAGGAGCCTCGCCCGGCGATGCTGAGTCTACTTTTTCGGAGTTGAAATTTACATGGCTAAAAGCCAATTTCCAGCATTTATCAGATAATGCCACCGAAGAAGAGTTGGTGTCTGCAGCTCGAGCGTACATTATGCATATCATAGGGGTGTATTGATGCCCAATTCGAACAACAACAAGGTCCATATCTAGTATTTACCTCTGTTAGCTGATCTGCGTAGTGTTCGCTTCTATAGTTGGGGTTCCACAGTTCTGGCAATGTTGTATCGTGAGCTTTGTCTGTAGACATGGGCGGATGCCTTATATTGTTGCAATCATGGGCTCTTTATCGGATGCCATTCTTGGCATCGGTTAGTCACCAACCATACGTATATCTGCTAGTTAACAGGTGATAAAATTTAACTTGTTAGTAATTGGTAATTTCTTTATAATGATACTATTATAATGAAACTATATTTACTTGAAAATTGTTTTCATAGATAGAGTATTTATCTGGGTATCGGGAGGTCGTACACTGTCCCGATATATCGTCTGATGATTGAACAACATGCCGGGGAAGGGGTAAGCTATTCAAATATTCGTGACATGTAATTGCTTTGTATATCTTACTCCAACCGTGTTAAATTTTAATCATGGTATTAATCGTGCAGTTTATATGGATGCCATACCGTAGACCAGAAATTGCGGCTATTATACCCTCGTCTGCCTACGTTGATTCTCATTTGTGGTGCACTAACGCACCAATTATCAGTTTCAATGTAGTCGAGTGGTACCACGGGGATTGGGTACTACGACAGTTTGGTTGCATCCAGTACATCCCGGATCCGCCAATGCAGGTGGGGAAGGAGGTTCACGGTAAGAACAAGAGAGGGAGACATAGACAGCATTGGGGGGTTACGCACCGGAGATATATTGCAGTGTGGGAGAGTTGGATGGCTCGAAGACCTCAGATGGATATGTCTTTCGATTTGCGCCCATCGTTAGAGTACATACAATGGTACTTTAGTATGGGGAAGCCATATTTACTTGGTGGGTAGTCTACTATAGTCCCCCGAACATGTAGCGATGTGGGGCATACGAGCCAGTGGCCGATATAGAGCCCGACCCATAGCCAGATGCCGAGCATGACCCAGAGCCGGAGCCCGAGGTACAGCCGGAGGCCGAGTCCGAGCGATCGCATTCACATTCGACTGATACTTCTTATCATCCGGATTTGGCAGGCAATAACTATTTCCCGGGCTCGTCATCGCATTCACATTCGGTTGATACTTCTTATCATCCGAATTTGGCGGGCAATGACAATTTCCCGGACTCATCGGGGGGCGGATACCATTACGGATTTGATATGTTTGGGTCTACCCACCGCAGCATAGCACCTCTCCCGGCCCATATCCACCGCATTATAGCACTACCCCTGGCCCGTATCCACTGCAGTACTCCACTCCTACTGGGTTGTATCCACCGCAGCATGGCACTCCTCCCGGCTCAAGTTCATCGATGCCATTCGAGCCATATGATTTTTCTTCTATGTATCAGACACTTCACCTGCGACTTAAGAGGATGTTGGTCGTCGCGATCACCCACAACGGGAACGTCGACCTCCGTAGAAATATACCCCTAGGACCACACCATCGAACCATCAATTTTAGGGGTTTCTTCGGTTTTGATATTAAAAAGTTTGTATTTTTTTGTATATATTTAATTAGATTAATTGAAACTTTTAAACGTGGAACAAAATTTGACCATAACGTAAATTAGATTAATTTGGACATTTTGAACATTAAAACACTAAAACTTGTATCAAACTTAGTCTTGTAATATAAATTGGAACAAACTTTAAATACATTACAACATTAATCTAATTTGAACATTAATTAAATTGGAACATACTATTACCGGTATATATAGAGATTTCATGGATGTATGAAATAGATGATACATATGTAGTTATATATGCAAGTTGAGTAAATGTAAACTCAACCATTACCTTATTTGTATATTTTAATTCGTTGATTGAGTGTAGGTAATTGGTAAAAATGTTTGGTTATGTGTGCTTCATGAGAATTGAATGATGATTATATTAAGTTTTATTGTGTAATTGACTATGGGATCCATGAAATGGTGAGTTCATGATTAGTTGAAAATGATATTATGATAAATATCATTATATTGTACAAAAATAGTTTGGACAATAGTAGTAGTTCAATTTTGAAAATTCAATAAAAATTGTAGAAATTGAATTAAAGGCTGGATGAAATATGGAATTAAAGCTTATTGAGTCTAGTTTCACATATAAGAAACGGTGTAAGTAAAAGAATTTCATATTATAAGATATTTGAATTATTGTGAGATAGAGCCACAATGATTCTAGAATCCCCTGTTCTGATTTCAAAAAATTATTAAAAATTTTAAAAAAATATTTATAAGTTAAAATTTATATGCTTAGAATCATTAATGAGTATATTTTCAAGAGAAATAGACGAGAACATTATCCAAATCCCGTACTATAATATAATTTATTTTTAGTGAATAAGGGTCGGAGCTGTGGAACAACAAAGCAAGGGTAACTTTAAAGAATAAACTGTACTAATTGGCTAAATAAAAAATTCTAAAAATTTTATGGTAAAAAGATATGTGAGTTTAGTTTCTAGAAAAATTAACAGATCTTAATTTGGAGTTCTGTAGCTCCAGATATAAATAAATTCGTAACTGCAACTCTAGAAAACAGCTTGATGGATTTTTAACAAATAGAGGAATATTTGCAATATAATTTTTTTCATATAAAATAAATACATTACAACATAAGTTCAATTCCTACCTGATCGTGACGATTGTTCGATATGATAGTTTCGCTGCGGGCATTTCTCCGATTATGACCAGCTAACCTGCATAATCCACAACGCGTACCGTCGGATTTCTCCCTAATGTCCATTTCATTACGGATTCTAGTTGATTGCGGACGACCTCTTGGATTCCTGCGTAGCCCTCTGTCTGGGACAAGTTCGAAAGTTATCGGAGGCACTTTCCATGTAGACAAGTCGGGCAGGACAGGGAACTCGTTTTCCCATACACGTAACGTGCGATTGAGTGTGTACACATCTTCGACAAATTGTTCAACATTAAGGTTCACTTTAGCACACGCTCCAACGACATGCGCACACGGATAATGAAGTGTTTGGAATCTCCTACAATTGTATTGTCTATTCTAGAGATCAACTCTATAAGACCTAGGTGGTAGACCGGGTCAACGACCAATGGTCTCCGTAACTCGAAACGTTTCAAGGCGTCGTGAAATTATTTCTACATTCATCGACCTCGCCATCCGATGGTTTGCAACCATTGCATCCCTAATATCTTCAACAAACATGTGTCCCGCCTCAATCTGGTTAACTTGTTGCTGACCCATTCTTGGCATCAAGGTAGCTAACCTGTAGAATGTAGCTGAAAAGACTGTTGAAATCGGAAGATGTCGTGTTTTCAACAATACAGCGTTGACCCCCTCCACTAAGTTTGTGGTCATTTGACCATAACGAAAGCCCTCGTCAAAATTTTGAGCCCATTGCCACGGCTCCATAGTACCCAACCACTGTCGGAAAGATGTATTCGTTTGACCCTCCATGTCACTCTCAATTCGAGTCACTCTTTGGCGAAAAATGTGTGGCTCTAGCTCGTACGCTGTATATGTATTAATAAAAGATAAGTTACAGTATTGCCTATATTGAAAGGATAAGGCAATCGTTTATCTATTTTCATAAATTGTCTTTTCCAGCCTGCATTTTTATAATCTTTAATGAAGTTAGCTGCGATGTGACGGATGCAATAAACGGATCTCCATGGTACACCGGAACGTCTAATGGCGGCAATTAATCATTTCCCTCTATCAGAGATAATGCAAATATTATCGTTGCTAATAACATACCTCCGCAGGTTGGTAAGGAAGAATTCCCACGATTCCATGTTCTCTTTATCTACAATGGCAAATGCTATCGGGAGCACGTTCCTGTTGCCGTTTTGAGCAACCGCAATAAGTAAGATCTGTGTATATTTTCCATATAGCCAGGTCTCATCCACTTGTACAAATGGCTTGCAGTGGGAAAATGCGCGCATACATGGATCGAATGTCCAGAACATCCGATGGAAAATTCATTTTTCTGACTGTAGTTGGTCATCCTGGCCGTAATAAGGTCGTGTCTGTAACTCAATGACGGTCCCTGGTACGTACTCCCGCATAGCGGCTATCCATTTCTGTAGCTCGTTATACGACGCATCGAAATCCCCATACAATTGCTCCATTGCCATCTGTTTTGCTATCCATGCCTTTCGATATGACACTATATACTGAAATCGTGCTTGTATTTCGGCAATCAATACCAAAACTTTAATGGTCGGCATGTCCTTCACCATTGGCATGATACACCTACAGATAGTTTTAGAATCAAGTTTTTGATGATCTTCTGTCATACGTGTTGATGTACATGTGTGAGGCCCAACAAATTTGCGTATCTCCCACATTTGCGAATTTTGAATAAATGCAGCTCGTACCCGCCAATTGCAACCTTCCGCTGACTCCCAACACTCCTAATATATAATGTCGATTTAGACACTGCAACTTTATAATCTACTGATATATTCATGCTATACCGCTTAATAGCAAATACGCACTCTTTTTACTTTCGAATCTCTGGCCGACGAATAACTCCTCAGGATCAGAATTTACGGCTAGTCGGTGAGCAGGAAGTATTTTAGGGTACTCTGGAAACTCGGCTACATGCGCCGCGTCGGGGTCTATGAGCGACATGTGTGGCCCAGGATTATTTTGAATCACAACACGTCGCATCTGGTTTCTGACCGAAGACACGTTAATGTTTCCATCATCATTCACGTCTTCATCATCAATATCATCAGGGACATCGTCCACATCGGGATCACTATCACTATCGACTTCTTGATAACAAGGATCACTACTATCGTAACCATTATCACAACCACATCCATATTGGGTGTAACATTAAGATCGATATCGATCCCACCTATAGTCGATTCACTATCAAAGTACGATATTGGAGCCACCATGCACGGTTCTTGAGCTCTATGTTCTTCACTATATGCAGTGAGATTTTCATTTTCCTCCATACCGGCTAACTTAGGAAATAAGTGAATCGGTGCATTTTTGTCACTCCCATTCCCACGGTAAAGAGTGATAATTGTCTCCACGTCTTCGTCGTCTACAAGTTCCATTTCAGTGAATTTGATTGGATCTATCAAAACTGGAAACTTGTAGAAAAGTTTTGAGATCCTCCTCCCACAACGTCTAATAATTTTTACGTTAATTCTTCCCTTCATATCATCCAACGAGACATTTCTATTAAATCTCATTGCTATTTGTTGCCGACATTCAAATATGCATCCAACGGTTGTTGTCAAGATAATTCCATCGAAATAAACGCATACGAAAAACTGATTATCCATCTTCAATGCTCAATCTGTTAAAAAATAAACAAACTTTCTCAAAATAATTTCGAACACCAAATAAACTACTTAAATAAAAAATTTAATTACTCATATGCAATTTTTTCATTCATAAGCTCATAGTTTTTCAGTTCTCATTTTATACATAAACAACATTTATCTTACATTTAACCATTTAATTCATTCTATGTTTTCTTCCATCTTCGACCCTGTATCTTCCTCTGGAAATACTGTACAATCCAATTTAGATATTCTTATTTCTTCATATTCATCTCTACATCCAATTGGAATTCCTGGATTCTTCCTTCATTTTATAAGGGGTATTGAAATTAGAAATTCTTTTGGTAATTTCCTAACATCTAATTTATCCATCCATGGTATGTCAATCACATTTTGCTTCCCAGTCAACTTTCGTGAATCTATACTTTGTCTCGCTATTTTCCTTGCTCCATAACAGATTATAAACTTTACGAAGCATATAACTAGATTCCAATAGGTTCGTGGTACTAATGTCTTCCAAAGTTGGTCTAAAACGATTTGATGTTCCCGTTCTATTAATGTCCCTCTAAGGGTTAAGTATTGAACTTTATTCTTCCTAATCATTTCATGACCTTTCCACAACACTTCTTGCATCTTCTTATTTATTGTCATAACATGTTGAACAATGTCTTCTTCTGGTTCATTCTGTAATCTTGCACTTCTCTCATTATCTTATCAACTTTCTTCTTTGTGCTGAAGTTGTTATTTCATCAGGTAATACCAAATATGTTGCCATTTCTAACAATATCTATAACATGCCAAATAAATTTCATAAATATTATCTAATCAACCTAAAATGAGTTTTTTACCCTAATAATATAAAAAATAAAATAAAATACCAAAATAGGTTGTTTGAAAGATTAAGTGCCAAAAGTGCCAAAAATGGTACTTAATCTTTCAAACAACTTATTTCGCTATTTTATTTTATTTTTAAATAATATGGGTAAAAAATCTACCTAAAACACATATAAGAAAATAATACATTCTTTACATAACATAAATAGGCTTTTTTAGATTTTTTTTACAATAATATAACTAACAATAATTATGGTTTTTACTAACAATAATAATAACAATAATAACAATAATTTTTTACTAACAATATTAATAACTAACAACAAAAATAATAAAAATCAACAATAATAATAACAGCAAAAACACATTAACAATATAAAATTCATTATTAAAAAAATTATACCTTCTTTTCTCCTTCTCCTTCTTTTCTTCCTTCTCTTCTTCTTTCTTTCCCTTTATTTTCTTCTTCTTGCTGCTGATTCTTGCTCCTGGAGTTGCTGGGTCTGCTTAGTTTTATAGTGCTTAGGTGCTGCCTGTGGGACCTACACAACTGGTGATGCCTCTGACACCAACATGACCCTTTTTATTTTTTATTTTTGTTTCAGTGTTTTTTTTCTTTTTCAATTTTTTTTACTGTTCGGCTGTCATGTTAGGGTGGTACCGCCTGTCAGAGTGATATGACCATCCTGACTAACTATTTTGATAATTACTTTTTTTGGTGTATATTTTGAATTTTTTAAATATTTTTTAGTAAAAACCCCGGTTAATCGGATGGAATTACACTTTAAATGCCAAAAAAAAAAAGGAAAAAGAAACTGATATACTTTAAATGTCAAATAAGTTTTTAAATTTTCGTTAAAAAAAAGCTCTTTAATTATATTTCTGAGGTCCAGAGTGGCAACGGCAAGGCATAGCACAGAATTGAAACTCCCAAGTCCAAGGATTTAAACTCATTCCTTACGCTTGCCGTCTTCTCCTTCCTTTTTTTTTCTCAAATTCAATTTCAAAGTTAAGTAATTGCTTCTCTGTTTTTTTCAACTTTCTCTTTTATTTCATCAAATCTCTCTGGGTTTTGCTCTCTCATCTACTTCGCCTCTATAATAACTGTAAGCAAAGGGCAAACGGATTTTCTTTCTTTTTTTTTGAATTTATTTTCTTATGATTTTTTCTGATTTTTAATTGATGTATTTAGGATCTAGGTTTAGCTGACCCTGCAGCTACCATTCTGAACTTCAGTTTTTTTTTGGTTTAAGAAATAATTTGTGTTACAATTTTCTATAAGTTATTTTCATCTTAAGCTTATCTAAGTTTAGATTTTGGGCACTTATGCATCTATAGTTGTATTTCAACTGCTGCTATAATGGAAGAATAAATGATCTTTACTTTAATTATTTGTTTTAAATTAGGTAATTTTTTTCTTTTGTTTCTTTAATCAGCTAGTTGATCAATGTTTTGAGTTTTGAAGTCAATATATCTTTTTATAATGTGGGTTTTTTTTGAAGATTTGGGTACTAGGGTTTTGATAATTTTGATGCTATTAGAAAATGTCCAGATCATTCATTAGATCTACATGAAGTTCTGTGGATAAATCCTAGGGAAGAAAGTGAAAGCAGCAAAAAGCCAGATATTTAGTTTTCTAATTAAGGATGATGGGGCAAATCATATATTTTTCTCTGTTTGATTATCTTGCAACATATATTTCGTTTTGAGGCATTTGGGAATCCTTTTTTTTTTTGGGAAGATTACATGGAAGAAATCTTATGCGGAAATTCTGCATCTATGGTGGTTGCATTTAGGCATTAACTTTTGCAGACATTTATTCAAGATGTAAATTTTTTGTGTTTTGAAGGTTTGGTGAAAATGGAAAAAGAATTGATGATAAAGTTAGTGCCTTTGGTGAACGCATCAAGGTGAAGGAGCTGAGTTGGCAGAAAGATGAGCGCTGGCATGAGCTCATGAGCTTTATGGTGAAGGAACTCTTCCAAGGCCCGAACCCAACTGATAAGCTTCTTGAGGATGCTACATCTGAGGCCCTTGACGAGCCTGACTGGGCCTTGAATCTTGATATTTGTGACATGGTCAATCATGAAAAAGTGAACAGTGTTGAATTGATCCGTGGCATAAAGCGGAGGATAATGTTGAAGAGCCCTCGGTTCAATACTTATCCATGGTCTTGCTTGAAACTTTTGTCAGAATTGTGAGAAGGCATTCTCGGAGGTGGCAGCTGAAGGGGTTCTTGGTGAGATGGTAAGTTAATTGATGATCCTCAAACTGTTGTCAATAATCGGAATAAAGCTTTAATTCTTATTGAAGCTTGGGGGGAGTCAACCAGTGAGCTCCGCTATTTACCTGTTTTTGAAGAAACTTACAAGGTACAGCATAAACTATTTATCTAGTTCTTTGCAGCTGTGGAAGTGAGTTGAGAAATATGATCATATAATTTTGTTCACTAGGTTTCCTGAGGTGTGTATCTGAGTGAAAGTCATGTCAAATCTATTCCTTTGATTGCTATTACAGCCTTGGAATCGTAGTTAATTTAGGAATTAACTTACAAAACTTCATTCAATCATGGAATTGGAGTTTTTTCGTTAAAGGAAAAACTATATTATTGTTTATTTTGTTTAGTCGCTTGAAATATAAGATCAATTCAATGATCCTTGAATAAGCATTGTCAAACAATTAAATTCATTGCTAGTAACGTATGGAATTGGAATTTTCCCGTAAAAGGGGAAAAAAAATTGTTTTTTTTGTTTAGTTGCTTGAAATATGAGATCAATTCGTATGATCCTTGAATAAGCTTTGTCAAACAATTAAATTCTTGGCTAGTAACATTTGTCTGCATCAATGTCTCTTGAGCAATTTGTGCTTTGTGTTACATTAGGATTTAGCATGCACTCTAAATATGCAGTGCAATGTAGCTGTGAAAGATAGCTTTTCTGTGGCTTGTCGATTGATGAATTTTAAGATTTTCTCCAATGATCCTTTTTTTTTCCTCTGTAGAGTTTAAAATCAAGGGGTATTCGCTTTCCCTGGTCGTGATAATGAGAGTTTGGCACCTATTTTTACCCCTGCTCGTTCCGTTTCAGCGGCAGAAGTGGATGCCAGTCTTGCACAGCAGCTACAGCGTGTGTGCAGCTTCAGCATGATACTACTGTTCCAAGCTTTTCTGCTGAACAAACAAAGGAAGCATTTGATGTGGCAAGAACTGCATTGAGCTTCTTTCAACTGTGTTATCCTCATCACCCCAACAAATGCTCTTGAGGTATTATCGTCTTCTTTATTATACTTTTTAGTTGCTAATTTCATGTACAATAAATTATGCTTTGTTTCTGCTGCCAAGTAACAAGCTTAAAAATTGAGTTTTGGCGTATGAGTCATTCCTTTGTTTAATGATATTCAGTCTGTTCGGTGCAGTGAGCCTTTATTGTGCAAAAGCTATTTTATTTGTCAGTCAATATTTTTTCCTTTTTCCCTGTTTTCAAGGAGGAAATTACTTCCCTTTTAGATCTCTTAGATCTTTCAGTTATCTGTTTATGATCTGTATCAGACAGTCGCACTTGAAGGCTTGTAGCTATGCATGTTAAATCTCCTCCTCAATAATTAATACTGATGAGAATGCTGACGTGTGCAACAGTACCAAGTTTTCACTTAAAGTTTGAGGGGATGTCTTCGACTTGTTTGCTTGCTCTGCAGCTGGTAAATTAAAATTAATGCTTTGTGATAAGATGACTCAGCAGATTAGGTTTAAATTTACTTGGTTTATTTGGTGACTGTTGATGGTAAGTTGGGCTTATTTTGATGATCATTGACAATGTGACATATAGATGACAGTTTCACATACATGTAGTTCGATTCCAGTTAAGACTCAGATGATAATGATGTCATTCTTTAAGGTCCCAGTAATTTTTGTGTGTTTGATGTCAGGATGACCTGACAACCACGCTTGTCCAACATGTGTCAGTCCCAGTCCACTGTTCTAAGATCATTGAGCTCTGGAGATAACGAGGCCTGCTTTTTGAAGCTTTGAATGTGAATGATGAGATCCAGAAAGCTCTCTCAAAGTATGAAGAGTTGAAGAAGCCATCAGTAGTTCGTACGAGCCAAACCCGCAATGATTCCTGTGGCTGTTGAACCTGGTGATTCGCCCGTCATACAAACGAGATGCCTTTATTAGGAAACAAGTACTCGACATGGAACACATGGCGGAAGCAATGATGACAGATGGATGATCTGGATGAAATGATTTTTGGTAAGAAAGGTGGGGTTCATCTGAAAGGGGCAGATTTAAAGAAGCAGCAAGCATCTAAAGATGATCTAATCACATTCTGATTCCATAATATTAGACGGAAGGCCTATGCCGGCCATTGTAGCCATTTATTCGAATTAGGAAGTAAAACACCATGAGAAGATTGTTGACTTTTTCTTTGGTTATACTAGGATTGGATTGGATGGATGGTTGTCCCTGCAATTATGTGTAAGTAATTCATGTCTGGATTTGTTTTACTTGAATATTTGATGAGTAGAGAGTATACATGGATGGGATGGCTCTCATATCCATGACTGATATCTGCTGCATTCAATTAACATTAATTCTTTTGCCATGAATTGAATTACAGTTGTATATGTATATTTGAATGCAAAACAGGGATGGTGATGTGATGACTCCAAAATTATGGACATTGGATTAAATTTTCATGGAAATTTTAGATTATTTGATTTTCATGTCAATATATTATCAATAAAAATGTCTCCATTATATTAAAGAATATTATATTTTTGTGCTTCAACAAGCTTAGATGCAATCACTATAATTACAGTAACGTTGATCATTCAGTTACTCTTAAATTGTGATATTAAACCGTACCGTGTTTAGTTAGGTTATCGGTTTGATTGGTTCAATCAGTTTGATTAAAAATTAAGAAAGATAAAATTAAATTAAAAATATGGTTAAATTGTTTCCTTCAATTGATTTTTTAATCGGCTCAATCGGTAATATATTGGTCCTGAGTCAATTGATTCAAATTTTTATTGGATGATATCTAATTAATTTTCAATTTAACCAATCTGATTGACCATTCGAGTTCGATCAAACAATATTATAGTGCAACTTTATATTTTTTTTCCAAATTTAGAAATGAATAAACCTTCAAATATTCCTTAGATAATATTTTTACTAGTTTAATATTTCGCTTGCAATATTGGTCTCAAAAGTTTGGCCGAGTTCTTATACTCGGTTCAACCCGAAATTTGGTACAATGAAAAGGAGAAAGTATAAAACCAGCCGAAAAAATATAGCCATTCCAAATTTCGACTCTTAGAGCACAAACCCTACCAAAAACCTGCCCTTTGTCTTTGTTTGCCTTCTCATTTTTCTCAGTGAATTCTTTTTCTTTAAAGGATTAAGAAATTTTTTGAAACTTTCTTAAG